>NW_016157310.1:133413-154870 GCF_001687245.7 Rhagoletis zephyria | reverse complement strand
TGCTGAAAATATTTTTGTGGAAGGTTGCCACCTATATGAATACTTTAATTTAATTTAATTGATAGCATAAATTAAATATTGCAATACTGGCATCAAACTAAGGAGGCTAGGAAATTTTAATGCTGAAAATATTTGTAGGGGATTTGCCAACTGACTGAAAAATTGTATACATTAAAATTTGTAAAATAAATGAAATATTGCAATACGAATATTAAACTAAAGAGGATTAGGAAGCTTACTTTTGAAAATATTCTTGAAGCGGGTTTGAAAACTTTAATTGAGTTAAATTTATAATATAAACTAAGTGTTGCCATATGGGTATCAAACGAGAGTATTTGAGAATAATAAAATTGCAACAGTCCTATATCTGTACATAATAGATGTTAAAGAAAAATTAATAGGGGGTTTATTAGATCAACAGAAGCCAAATATAAAATTTTGGTATGTTTGTCTGTATGTTTGTAAGCGTATCACGCAAAAGCTAATGTTTGGAATTAAATGCAGTTTTCACCGATGTACATATTGCTAGAGCTCTAATTGAAAATATAGAATAATTTTTTTTTTTTGTTTTAGCTTATCGTCGATCATTATTCCTAGGTATTTGAACGTATTAACTTTTTCGAGTGCATCGTTGTTATATTTAGAGTTAGCAACGGACCGTTCTCAAAATTTCGCCATGATATAACCAAAAACTTAATTTTTTTTTTTTCTGTGTGGAAGGTTTTTCGCTAAAAAAATTAAAACTTTTCGTTGTTGGTGCCAAAAAATTAAGAAATCTGAGACGTCACGTTTTACAATTTCATACAGTTCTCTTTACAATGTATTTCACTAAACTACTAAATAATGAAAATATATATTCTGACCAAAAATTTACTCGGTATGTAGCTCGGGATATTCCTAAAATTCTTGTACAGACTAAAACGTAAAAAACCAATATATCTCTAAAACCAATTACGCTGGGGAACTGAAACTTAGCACTGATGCATATATTGCAAATGCATTGGGAAAGGGGGCGTGGCTCCTTCCTTCCATACAAACTGAACTTCTCATATAGCTTATCTCCGGAACGGCTTACGCTAACGTCCTGAAATTCTACACAGTAAGCCTTTGTAAATTTCTTTCTTTTGACAGCCATATTGCAGTATTCACTTTACCGTATCAGTTGACCTAAATTGAAATTTTAAACACAGGTGGCAACTCTCTAATATTTTCTTCTATATTGGAACTTAGATCTCTAGCGATACATCGGTGAAAACTGCATTCAATTCCATGTTTTCACCTGATGCGCGTACAAATATACAGACTGGAAGAGATTCAAAAATTCTAAAAATTGTTTATTTGGCTTTAATAAAAACCCATGATATTAATTTTTCTTTAATATCTATAAGGTACAGCCGTCGACCTGTTACAATTTTATTATATGTATAGATGTAGATATAGATTTCATTTATTTTATCAATTTAATACAATAAAATTTTTCAAACAGGTGGCAGCCCTCCCTAAAAATATTTTCGGCAATAAAATTTCCTAAACCCCTTCAGTTTGATACCCATATTACAATATTCAATTTATCTTATAAATTAAATTAAATGTAAATTTTCAAACAGGTGGCAACTCTAAAAAGATATTTTTGGCTATAAGCCTTCTTCAGCCTCTTTCTTTTGACGCCCATATTGCAAACTCCAATTTTCAAACAGGTGGCAACTATCTAATTTTTTTCCTCCTATATTTTAAGTTAGACCTCTGGAAATACATCGGTGAAAACTGCATTCAAATCCATGCATTCGTTTTTGAGTGATGCGCGAACAAACATACAGACAGACAGACAGACAGACAAAAATTCTAAAAATGGTTGATTTGGCTTGCGGTGCTCTAATAAAGACCCCCCACATTAAAATTTCTTTAACATCTATAATGTACAGACATCGACCTGTTACAATTTTATTATATGTATAGATTAGGTACAGATATCGACCTGTTGCAATTTTATTATTCTCAAATACTCTCGTTCGATACCCATATGGCAACACTTAGTTTATATTATAAATTTAACTCAATTAAAGTTTTCAAACCCGCTTCAAGAACATTTTGTAAAGTAAGCTTCCTAATCCTCTAGTTTAATATTCGTATTGCAATAATTCATTTATTTTAAAAATTTCAATGAATACAATTTTTCAATCAGTTGGCAAATCCCCTAAAAATATTTTTAGCATTAACCCTTGGAGGTTCAGGGATATTTTGGCGCCAACTGGTACAACTAGGTCTGCACAGACCTACATGAGATTTGTATGGGAAAACACAGGCAGGTGTCCCAAAAGTTTGTGTAAATGTGTTTAATGCTAGGAAAAAGTCAGGATGAACAATAAAAACATATTTTTATATTTTCTAGGTAACAATATACCCTATTTTATTTATCATAAGTAAGAAAATAAAGGTTAGGCACGACATTCAACGCACGCGTACTTGGCATGTNGCGTACAAACATACAGAAACAGTGATTCAAAAATTCAAAAAATTTTTTATTTGGCTTCTGTAGCTTTAATAAAAACCCACCATATTAATTTTTCTTTAATATGTATAAGGTACAGACATCGATCTGTAACAATTTTATTATATATATAGATGTAGATATAGATTTCTTTTATTTTATCAATTTAATACAATAAAATTTTTCAAACAGTTTTCAGTTTGATACCCATATTGCAATATTCAATTTATCCTGAAAATTAAATTAAATGTACATCTTCAAACAGGTGGCAACTCTAAAAAAATATTTTTGGCTGTAACTCTTCTTCAGCCTCTTTCTTTTGACGCCCATATTGCAATATTAATTTTTTCTTATTAATTTACTTAAACTCCAATTTTCAAACAGGTGGCAACTCTCTATTTTTTTTCTTCCTATATTTTAAGTTAGACCTCTAGCAATACATCGGTGAAAACTGCATTCAAATCCATGCATTCGTTTTCGAGTGATGCGCGAACAAACATACAGACAGACAAACAGACAGACAGACAAAAAATCTAAAAATGGTTGATTTGGCTTCTGGTGCTCTAATAAAGACCCCCCCACATTAATTTTTCTTTAATATCTATAATGTACAGACATCGACCTGTTACAATTTTATTATATGTATAGATTTATAGATGTAGATATAGATTTCATTTATTTTATCAATTTAATACAATACAATTTTTCAAACAGGTGGCAGCCCCCCCTAAAAATATTTTCGGCAATATAATTTCCTAAACCCTTTCAGTTTGATACCCATATTGCAATATTCAACTTATCTTATAAATTAAATTTAATGTAAATTTTTAAACAGGTGGCAACTCTAAAAAAATATTTTTGGCTGTAAGCCTTCTTCATTCTCTTTCTTTTGACGCCCATATTGCAATATTAATTTTTTCTTATCAATTTACTTAAACTCCAATTTTCAAACAGGTGGCAACTCTCTAATTTTTTTCTTCCTATATTTTAAGTTAGACCTCTAGCAATACATCGGTGAAAACTGCATTCAAATCCATGCATTCGTTTTCGAGTGATGCGCGAACAAACATACAGACAGACAGACAGACAAAAATTCTAAAAATGGTTGATTTGGCCTCTGGTGCTCTAATAAAGACCCCCCACATTAATTTTTCTTTAATATCTATAATGTACAGACATCGACCTGTTACAATTTTATTATATGTATAGATTAAGAACCGACCACGAGGCTTAAATGTAACATTCGATTGTTCGAATGGTTTATATTGCATGTAAGATGCCGCAGGTACTGCCACTGAACCAAACATTTATGTATATGCCCAAAAACGGCAAACAAACACACTACGTCATATATACATACATGCATTCAAACATGAAGACATACACCCGATATATCCCTGCAGGGAACTCGGCTAATAAGTTCACTATTTTTTACCCAGGGGGACTATGCCTCGACTATATACTTTATGTTGCTTTTAACTAACTACTTTTACATAGTGATGTCGTAAAAAATTTAGTTCCTTTTCAGCTAATTACTAAGAGGCGAGATTAACAAATATAATAGGGATATATATATATATATATATTGATAACCACAAACTTGCACAATATTAATACTACCGCTTTATTTTATTCAAAAGCACTTGTATTCACTTTCAATATACGAATCATAATGACACGTAATGACCATTAGGGTATTCCCTAAAGCGAGAAGAGTAGAAAATTCAAAAACCTCGAAAGATTTCGAGGCTGTTTTTGGGAATGCACCTTTTTCAGCCTTGTAAACAATGACGAAATTCAGAAATTTGGCAGTTCAGTCAGAGCTTTTTTGTATATTTTTTTGATGTCAGCTGAAGCAAATATAACAGCAAAACATTCAAAATGCCACGAAAAAGTGAAAAATGTAAATTGCATGAATTGAAAGACCAAAACGCAACACTGAAATTTAGGAACTACTTTTCGAAGGTGTTTTCGCGACTAGTTTGCCTTGAAAGTTTTCGAGGTATGCGAAAAGCACCATTCATACAAGTTTTGAAAGTTGTTTTTCGAGGTTTTCGAGTTTAAGGGAATCGCCTAAATATAATAGCATTTTCTTTTACACGCGATTTTGGGTTCAGCCCAGCATGTCTTTGAAACCAGTTAACAGTTAGCTGTAATGATTGGGCTAAAATCCAGCTACTTTAGTAGTTGACTACGAAATTTCCGACAGGGATTTTTGTACATACATATGTATGTACGCATGTACATAGCTATTTTGTGAATTTTTAGTCATTAAACTTACTGAAATCTTGAGAAATTGAAAATGATTGGAATTTAATGACTTTTCTATTTTCAGGAGGCTCGGAATCCAAAGGTCATACCTTCCAGCTCGTGCGTCTTTTACTCCATTCATTACTGGGCAAGAAAGTAATGTATAATTTATGCTTTTCAGATAATTTGTCCAATATTACTAATTCATTTTTAATAATTTATTTTGACGGCGCGCAATTATTCATATTGATTTCTACCAAAATGGATGAGCTTGTATAGATCAAATGTGTTCAAGGCATTGCCGAATAACCCAAATGAACTCAAAGAACAAGACCACTTGCGTACGGGATTGTATCTAAGGTGGTGTTTTATTAAATTATTTAGTTTTGTTTTTGCTATTCTTTGTTTTGACATTCAGTATTCAGTGATCGGTAAAAAGGTTTTAACATAATGATATGCTTATACACCATGTAAACACATATGCACCTACATACATACAAATATATGTACATTAGACTGCATCACAAAAAAAAGTTGCAGTTTTTCCGCCGGGATGACAAAATTTATTATATATTAAGACATCCACCAAAATATTTCGGAAAAATATTAAGATTTAAGCGAGCTGCACCGATTGAAAATACCTCCAAAAATGAAGTTTTTTATGAATACAAATAGTTTCGTAAATAACTTTTTGAAAAAAGTCCCCTCAGATGACAAAACAGATTAAGTTTAAAAAATCTGCATAAAAATATTTAAAAATCTTTTCAACGGAATCGTAATAATGAGATTTTTGATTCTGTTTTTTTACTTTTTTCAAAGATTGATTTACGAAAAACTTAAATAACTGGGCCACAACTATTCTGAGTTAGACTTATGGGATCTCAGTAGAAAGGTATTTTCCCACTATTTTTATTTATGTGCAAAAAAGTCATACGTGTCTCAATTTATTTTTTATTTTTTCAAATACCAACACATTTTAATTCAACTTTGAATGATGTTCGTTCATCCTACCTTTCCTATTTCATCCTTTGAATGAGCTTATTAGCAAGGAAATAAAAAAGGTGAGAAAATACCTTTCTAATCATACGTCACTAGTCTAAATCGGAAGAGTTTAGGTTGAGTTATTCAAGTTTTTCTTATACCAATCTTTGAAAAAAGTTAAAGAACGCATCAAAAATCTCATTATTACGATTCCGTTCAAATTTTTTTTTTTTATTTTTTAAAAATAATTTTATGTAAATTTTTTAAGCTTAAACTATTTCATGTCATTTGAGGGGATGTTTTCAAAAAACATCTTTCAGAACCTATTTTTATTCATAAAAAACTCCATTTTTGGAGGTATTTTCAAATCGGTCCAGCTCGCTTAAATCTTAATATTTTTCTGAAATATTTTGGTGGACGTCTTAAAATGTAATAGATTTTATAATTCCAATGGAAAAACAGTACCGATTTTTGTTTTGTATGGGAAGTGATGCAGTCTAATGTATGTACATACATATGCACGTAGTATATTTGAATGTTTGTAATTTCGTACGTATTCGTAAGCGGACTGCAACTTATTAATAGTTTCATCCGATCGACTTTTTTCGCCGATCGTCTGCAGCCACTAGTTTTTTTTTGTTTCTGCTAATGTTGATGCAACAGCTCTTCTTGCAACGTGCATATATGTATATACATACACATATATATGTACTAATGGTAGACGCGGATGCTCACTTTGCACATTTGCTTGCGCTCAGACCTGCCGACGGCACGCGATGTATGGATGGATGGTGGCATGGAGATGGCGATGACGATGACCAGAGCGCGTGTTGCTGCATAAATGACGTGTCTTCGGGAATTCCTCGAAAGCGACGCATAATTGCTATTTGCATTAAGACAACCGTAATAACGTACCTATATAATTACGGTAGAAGGTGGATATGGAAAGAAAAGAGCCCAAGAAAATTTTGGCCTCCAAATGGGTGATTTTAGTAGTACTGTATAACAGCACACTTGTGTTTGCGGGGGTCCCAATCTGCAACAGCAGTTTTACAACACTCACCTAATGCACCTTGAAGTTAAATTGTTTAGCTTCTTCAGTAAATTCTTAGATATTGTATATGTATAGCATGTACGAAAACGTATGTATGTATGTATATACAAAAACATATATTTACTTATATGCATAAATATGTAAGCATACATACGTATGTATGTATAAATGAATATTCGTTACCTTTTTGTGCACATAACCACAAGTATGCATATTTTTGCGTGCTGACTGAGGCTGTGGCATGGAAGAGCCAAACATCAAGGTTCATTTAATGGCAACAGGGGGAGGGGCCGTGATTTTGTGCTAATGTTCAATTTGGGTTTGAGATTCAGGCGTAGCGTCGGGTCAGGTCGGTTTGTCAAATAAGTCTGTGAAGGAGACGCAGGTCGTTCAGGGGCTGTTACCACATGTCTGTGCCAGATTTGTTAAATTCTGATGTGCCCGTCATTGTGGTGCAACGCTTAATCGATGTCGTAGACGTAGTTTTGGTCTCTGTTGTGATCGCGCTTCTCTGATCCCGAAAAGGAGGAGTAGCGCACATAGCGTAAGGACTGTCCTAACCAATGCCCACAAGCAAAAAGTGGGAGTTGCAATAATTGTTTAATTATAGGACTTGGCGCGTTCGACTTTACTCTCTTTTCTGTCCCTCCTTGTTTCGTTCTTTGTTCTACATTGGCCGCAATTGTTGTTCTTGCATTCTATGCCACATCATTATGAACAGCTTAGAGCCGTTCGTATTACGATTGTGCAGGAGTAAACGCCAAGTTGGGGTGGCACCGCAAATGCCCGCACTTAAGTATATACATACATACATACCATCCATCCGTATGAATGTATATGAACAAGTTGCTTTAGTGCCTCTGCGGCAGCCAGTCAGCAGCCGTTTTAACAGACAGACACGACCAGACGAAAACATACGTTTCTTGCAAACACACAAATATGTTGTTGTGCTGTCATGTGCAACAAGTACGCGTTTGCATAATGCCACGCTTTTTGCAGCTCCACGAGTGGATGCCATGCGCCAACGCAATGAGCTTACACTGCAAATTTCTTCATGTTTCTTGCTGCGCATTTACCCCGCATATCGATATATTTACGAGATTTAAAATGAAAAACGTGGGGCGCATGTAACAGACTCGGAAAAATATGAAATATGTGAAAAGTGATCCAGGTTTTTTACAAATTGATGAAATCGATCACTTAAAATCGATCTCGAATTAGTGTCAGTAAAAATTTTAAATCTCAGTAGACGATATCGAATTTCAATGCGCGTTAGATAGTTTGAATTTCCTAATGAAAGAAAAGTGACCATTATATCCACAGATTTTATATCATAGAGTCTAGAATTAGGCTGACTTCCAATACGTACCAATACAAAAGCAAATGAAACACCGACTTTGCTATTAATGCGCTGATACGTTTCGGTAACTTTCCCGATGCGTTTTGTAAAAGTATACACTGTCAACTTTTTGTAGTTCAGCGTTATGAAACATTATACTTTGTCAATTAAATCTAACGGAATCATTTCAAGCCTATTGCATGCAATCGCCCTTTTTCATGTTAAACCTCAAAAATTGTTTACAGCGACAACCCGATTAGGCCCGGATTATGGATTCGCACCAAAAGAATTAACTCAAACGAAACAATGAAACAGGGCCTGGATTCAAGCCCTATTCAATCAAACCTCAAACCAAAAAAGGTTTTTTCTAAGAGCGGTCGCCCCTCGGCAGGCAATGGCAAATTTCCGAGTGTATTTCTGCCATGTAGGCCTGGGTAACGCAGCGCGGCGTTGCGTCATTGCATTGATACCGACGGTGGCGCTACTGGTGCTGATACACTAATTTGCAATCTTGTGGCGCACTGGCGCCAGTAACGCCAATAACGATGAGCTTACGCACACTGGACACAAATGACATATAGAAGCAATCTAGCAATCGTTTGCGCATCTAAAAAAGGTAAACAAAGATGATGGGGAAGAAGAATGAGTTGGCAATTTGAAAACAGCTGTCAATATGCCTAAAAGATATAAATCTTCGTAAAGCAATAGAAATATAAAAGTGTGTTGTGTAAAATGGAGAAGAAAATGTCAATTACTACCCTTTTGCAAATGTGAATCGAGAATCTAAAGCAGCTTATTGTAGAAAACGCTATAAAAGATATGGAGCCACCATTCGATAGCGCGTATATTCGTTCCTGGAGCGACATGGTTTTATTAACTTTGGCATTTTGAAACGTTTACGTCCCATACCTACAAAGAAGTTGGGCAAAGTTATAGTAATTGGAGGCATCAGGGTTAGCGGCTGCCCAACAGCTTAGCAATTCGGTGTTTCGAGTTTGAAACACGTTCCACACGACCAAAGCCTGTAAGGAGTATGATGAACTTATCAAAGAAGAAAAGGCACTGCAAGCTAAATTGAAGGAAATTGAAAGCAACCCTCCTAGGTATGTGCAATAATTTAAATTTTCGCTTTTGCAAACTAATGTTCCTAATACTTTCCCTAGTGATGTTTACGTCTACTCTAAGGATCGTCAAATACTGGACTGGCACTTTGCGAATCTGGAGTTCGCCAATGCCACACCTCTCAGNAAGTTCCCCAATGCCACACCTCTCAGTAATCTATCCCTTAAGCATTGGGATTAAGATGATGATTACGAGTTCATCGGCAATTACACAATAGCTTTGATATACGCGTAAATACCGCCGTAACAACGATTAAATATTTCCCTACTGGCGTGGAAATTGTGAAATCTAGTTTAATAGTCAATAGTTGTGTATGGATGTATATCTACCTATACATATACATAGAAAAAATTTATCAAATTTTGCAAGGATGTAAGAAAACTAAATTTTTGTAAACCCTAATAATTAACTTTTAACTTTTAATATACATCAAAAGAAGGGTAAATCGATTACCTTTCTTTCGATTGTAATGTCGTGGAAATCGCTTAACTTTTTTACACAAATTTTGCAACTTTTGAGAACACATATATGTAAGCAGGGAAAAAGTCGTAAAATTTTGCATAGTTGTAAGAAACCTAAATTTTTGTAAACCCTAATAATTAATTTTTAACTTTTAATATACATGAAAAGAAAGGTAAATCGATTACCTTTCTTTCGATTATAATGTCGTTGAAATCGCTTAACTTTTTTACACAAGTTTTGCAACTTTTGAGAACACATATATGTAAGCAGGGAAAAAGTCGTAAAATTTTGCATAGTTGTAAGAAACCTAAATTTTTGTAAACCCTAATAATTAATTTTTAACTTTTAATATACATGAAAAGAAAGGTAAATCGATTACCTTTCTTTCGAGTATAATGTCGTTGAAATCGCTTAACTTTTTACACAAATTTTGCAACTTTTGAGAACACATATGTAAGCAGGGAAAAAGTAGTCAAATTTTGTATAGTTTCGAAAACATCTACAAAGGAAATATAAATGAAAGGAATAATAAATGAATAAAGCAAATAAAAATCGTTGGTTTCAGCCCTGGCCTTTCAAAACTCCTGCTCTTCTAAAACCCAGATAAATGCAACGAAGGTTTTATTTTTTCAAGCACAGAATTTATTTAGTTTTTAGTATATTTTCAATTAATTTCGCTTATACATATACATCAGAGATCATGAATTAAATTCATTTTGCATTATATGCTTTTTAGCGTATTTTCCAATTAATTTCGCTTATACATATACATCAGAGATAATGAATTAAATTCATTTTGAATTTATATGCTTTTTAGTGTATTTTCAATTAATTTCGCTTATACATATACATCAGAGATCATGAATTAAATTCATTTTGAATTTATATGCTTTTTAGTGTATTTTCAATTAATTTCGCGTATACATATACATCAGAGATCATGAATTAAAATTTTCAGTTTGATAAAAGATCAGGAAGTTGTTTAAAAATCATTGTTACCTAAGTTATAGTTTAAAAAAACAATTTGAGATACTTTACTTGATTTCAGGCTCTCGCGTTTTTCGCTAACAAGTTGCCCAGCGTGTGAAAATATACGTTCACAAGGAACAGATGTTGCGGAAATACACAGTCGTTTTTTGACAAGCTGGTACAATCGGGGATAAATATGTTTTCTTTTATGCCACCACACCAGTGGATCATTAGGCTTTCCGGAAGAATCTTTCCGCTGTAAGACAGGCTCTGACAAGTATTTATCTACTTCTACAATTGCAGATGCTATCTGATTTCCTGGCCTTGTGTGCTTCGGAACTTCAGCGTCAAAATCCTTCCATATTAATTCTAATCGATCGCTATTTATCCCGCCTACAACCGAATTGCATTGATTGGGATTTTCATCCCTAACAAAATTTTCGCAGTTTTGAACAACTGTGTTAGCTACTCTCGAGTATAATTTTTGAATATTCGAATTATAAGCCGTTTCGTTTATGAAACCAAATTTTTTGAATCTTGGATCCAAAATTGTTGCTTGCGCAATAAATTAATTTAGTTCAATATCTTTAAACCTTTCATTCAGTTCACTTAATAGTCTAGTTAATAGCTTTTCTACAGAGGGAGTTAGTTCCGCAATATTAAATGATTTCAAATGCTTGGTTAATTGTTTTATATACAATATTAAGGATGATGCACTAATGTGCTTTTCGACACTTATTAAAGTAGTAATAATTTCAAACATTTCCATAATTTTCATAGATTGCTCTGCTACTAACCAATCCTCGCTAGTTAAGAGATTAATTGTACGTAATTCTTCGTCTCTGACCGGCATAGACGATTTTACCAAAGCTAAAGTGGTNCAATTGTTTATATACAATATTAAGGATGATGCACTAATGTGCTTTTCGACACTTATTAAAGTAGTAATAATTTCAAACATTTCCATAATTTTCATAGATTGCTCTGCTACTAACCAATCCTCGCTAGTTAAGAGATTAATTGTACGTAATTCTTCGTCTCTGACCGGCATAGACGATTTTACCAAAGCTAAAGTGGTAATAACTGCATCCTTAAGAACTAAAAATCGTTTTAGCATCTCATAAGTGGAATTCCACCGTGTAGGTACATCGTTGATGAGCTTTAAAACTGGTTGGTGCATTNATGCAGGTACATCGTTGACGAGCTTTAAAACTGGTTGGTGCATTGATTCTAACGTAGCTTTAAGTTTTGAATGAGCATGACTACTCTTTGAAAAAAACCTTGATTTAACTTTACATAAAACAGGTTCTATTTCCTTTAATCCTGCTTGTGCAACTAGATTTAAGGAATGTGCAAAGCAACCCCAATGGCGCCAGCCTCCCCCGCGCACCGCTGCTTTCATATTCGCAGCATTGTCAGTTACCACAACAGTAATTTTGTTATAAATTCCCCACTCATTAAAAATTTCAATCATTTTTTTTGTAATGTTTTCGCCAGTGTGCCTTTCCGCATAAGCACCAAAAGCTAGTAAGTCCGACGCAAGAAATGTTCTTTTTTCTTTTTCTACAACATAATGAGCGGTAACGCTGAAAAAGCTGTCTTGAGCACGAGAAGTCCACCCGTCCATAGTTAAGCATATGGCATAAGCTCTCTCTAACCGCTTTTTAACAATTTCTACTGTTTCGTTGTATGTGGCAGGAATCAATGAGGAAGAAATGGTTTTTCGGCTTGGAAGCTTGTAATTGGAATTCAAGAGAAACACCAACTTCTTAAATTCTATGTCTTCTACTACACTGAAAGGATGATATTCACGGACTATCATTTTTAATACCTGTTGATCGATTTCGCGCTGCTTCTTTATTGGAAGAGGTTTATATAAAAAGTTTGTTACTTGTGGCTGCGATGCGTTTAATGCCCGTGGTCGGATCTGAGCAGGGACCTGCGGTGTTACTGTGCTATTGTTGAGCTGATGGGGGTTATGGTTGTTGACTGCACTGGTGTTGTTGTTGACTTCACTGATGTTGTTGTTGACTTCACTGATGTTGTTGTTGAGCTCACTGCCTTCGATGTCAAGAAGTACTTCTTCTACAGGTTGCGCCTGTCTAGAGATTCTCTGGAACTGGTGTCGTCTGTTCATGTGACGAATAAGGCCGCAAGTCGATTTATTTGACACCGACAACTGCTGACCACACAACTTACACTTAACCTTCTTATCCTTCTCCTCCGAGAAGTGCAACCACACGTCACTCTTCTTATTAGATGACATTTTTTATTATTTTATTATTATTTTGTTGTATTGAAACGCCAAGAAATTTTGAATATAAAACGTAAGGCAGTGTTCTATAGCTTCAATTAGTAGTATGCTTGTGAACAAGGATGTTGTGGAAGAGTTAAAATTACTCCGCGAGATTTGCTTTGCTTAATGATAGCAAGCCAGTCCAAATAGTCTTTGAATTGGGCAACGTCTGTGCTCCTTTCTTCTGTAAGAAATGAGGAATTTGAATGAAAAATATTATTAAGGAATATTACAGGTAACCTACTGCTGATCATGATGATTGAAAATACCGACAATTTTGTGGGCCACGTCATTTATGTTTACCGATTGATTTTGTAATAACGGTATAATGGGATGTTGCGTTTTCAAACCAAATTGATTTTGAAAGATTGCGCTTCCAAGTAATGGTATGCTGACAATTCCTTCGGTGATCGTGGTGTACTTTATCGGACTAAATATTTTAATAATAAATAAGTATATACATACAAGTGCATAAGTTAGTGTAAGTGGCGGGATCGAAAATCTAAAGCAAACTGATTTCTGATCTACTAAGGCCCAGTTTTTCAGTGCACGGCCGTGGTTTAAACTAACTTTAAACGGCCGATCTGGCTGGTTTTAACTAAGATCAGCCAATCAAATGTCAGCCAGCTGTTCAATTTAAACTCAGTTTACTTAATCCAAAATTAAACTGGCCCTAAGGTTGAACCGGATTATACTAATAAAGCTTTCGAATTACTGAATATGGACATAGATTATTGGTTTTTGTCATGCCAATAATGAAACATTTTAATTGCATCATACAAAAAANCAAAATTTGGATATAAAACGTAAGGCAGTGGTCTATAGCTTCAATTAGTAGTATGCTTGTGAGCAAGGATGTTGTGGAAGAGTTAAAATTACTCCGCGAGATTTGCTTTGCTTAATGATAGCAAGCCAGTCCAAATAGTCTTTGAATTGGGCAACGTCTGTGGATTATAGCTTACATAAAGGAAGATCGGCCTTGAACCGGATTATACTAATAAAGCTTTCGAATTACTGAATATGGACATAGATTATGTCCTGCCAATTATTGTCATGCCAATAATGAAACATTTTAATTGCATCATACAAAAAAAGAAATTCAAGAAAAATTCTATATATATTTCAGGTTTCTTAGAAAAATTGCCCAAAATCACAATTTTCACTGGCGTTTTTTCGCTTGCACTGGACATTTTATATACCCTTGACAAAAGAAGCGGTGTCTGCCCTTCTTCTCCGGCAACACAGAAAGGAGAATTTTACTTAGTATGGATTATAATCCCAAACCGCGGCCGAAGGCCGCCTACTCGAAAGGAGTTAAGTGCGAAAATTCTGTGGATACCGGAGCCGGAGTTATATGCACAAGAAATGTTATACACTTTTGACAAAAGAAGAACAATACAAGAACATTAACTTACCTGAGTTGGGCAGCAAGGAAGTCAACATTTTTAGCACATTCGTCGTTTCTAAAACACCATCTTCTACTACTCGCACAAACGTCTGGGAGCTTAGCACACTCGCTTGAATAATATCCGATTTGCATTGCATTTTTAAAAACTCAATAGGGGTATTCTCCAAATCTTGCAAAGCCATTGCACGTAGCACGGATTGCACGGATTGCATAAATTGCAAACACACAACAAGAAAATTCATGGGAAACAACATTTCCTATCGCTGCAAAATATGCAACGTCGAAACCCATGTATATATTTTGCAAAATAGCATAGCAAGATAATAGCGACCCTGTGCTAGTTGTTTTGTTGTTGGAATTGCTACATATTTCTCTCATTCCTCTCATCTCGCTCACTTAATTTTTTTTTGCTGTCTCTTGTTATTGTATTTGATACATAATTTCGCTGCTTGCTCCCCATGCATGCTACCACTTTGCAATGGGGTGTTCTCGTACTCTTCGAAATTTGGAATAGTATTTTTGCATTTCGTGCAATCCGTGCATCGTGCAAGACTTCGAGAATACCCCTAGTGTGATGTTATACTCAGCTACCTCCTTTTCCCAGCTGTGAGTGGTTTTCTTAAGATTTTTTCACGGCATGCCGATATTTTCACAACCACGATGCGGTGGTTATGTTTTTCAAATTATCCATTGCTTTGGCAATGTAAAGAAATTATGTATTTTGTGTATTACTTTACCGGACTGCAAGTTGAAAATCTTTTCTTAATATTTCCTTTCAAAAACTTCATAAAACCTGGTATATATAGCCAAAAGTCTGCATGGCGCAATTGCGCTGATTTAATGCGTTGATACCGGTTATGGCGCTGGCTTCAAGGTATCGGCGCCAGAAAATTTGCTGCGTTACCCAGGCAGTGCCATGGAAAACAGCTTCTCATAAAAAAAATATTAATTACCCGCATCGATGCAGGTTCGCGTTATCTGTCATTCTGCATCTAAAACTAAATTTTGAAAAAAAGTTGACTTGGCACCTTTTCACCTTTAGGTAGCGATGTATTTCTTCCTTTGAAGAAACAAAAGAAATTTTTACATATTTCACGTTCCTTCCCTATACACACAATTATACATATGTATTAGGGATGTTGCGAATGTGGAATTTTAGACATCCGCGGATGCGGATGCGGATGTTTAAAAGCTAACATCCGCGGATGCGGATGCGGATGCGAATGCGGATGTCATGTATTTTTAAGAAATAATTTAGGTGGGTAAATTAGGTGATTTAGGTAAATAAAAAATGGAAAGGTTAAAAATTTTGTAATAATCTGCCTTATCCTGAGTTTTGCCCGAAAAAATTCACCCGAAAATTTGTATTCCGCCCATAGTAAATTTGTACTTGGAAACCAAAAGTGAACCGGTTCGGGGAAAATTAAACTCATGATAAGACTGAATGTTTTTTAGTACTTGAATTTAAAAATTGGAAGATTGTACTTAATAAAAACTTCTTGAAGTGTCGTAAATCAAACCTGCGCCACTATATATGTAACTACTCGCTCGAGGCGACAAACTTGAAAAAGTTGAAATTGGCAAAATTGTAAATTCTTTTCGATTGACACTGCACCAGTTGAAAGGACTTTCAGTTATATTTATTTATTTTTATTGCGGTGCAATAATTACTTTTTGGGAATTTCATCGGGTCTGCAAATGTCGGATGTACTCCTCCTGACTTTCGTCTTCACAATCTAGCATCATGGCACAATCGTTGTTTAAACACCGTTTTTTCGAAAGAATTCTTCATTCTCATTCTTTTGGTTGTTTCGGAATTTGTCACATCATCAGCCTTTTTCGATTTTAGTTTTTGTGCCTCATTTTTAATGCTTTCTTCTGTGACTGGTTAGATATACGTCTGTGCACTTGTACAATATCCCAGGGACTGAAAATAACAGTTAGTTTTTCCGAGTTAAATTTGGCCTAATAATTTTTATTCCAAAATAAACGTCCTATTCGGATAATAAAGAAACCGCTTATCCAAATTAAACAAATTTGGTATAATATGAAAGAGGACTGAAATAGCTTTTAAATTTAATTACAAATGAAGGTTACCACCTCTATTTATATTTTTTTATAACTTAATACTAAAGAAATTCATGTAAATACATACCCGACACAATGTTTGTTCTATGGTAATTAATTAACATTTTTTATTGAAATATTTTTCAATCTGTGGCTTTTAGACATTTCAGTTTTAAAGCTATTTAAGTCCTCTTCATTGGATACCAAACTTGTTTAATTTGGATAAGCGGTTTGTTTATTATCCGGAAAGTACTTTTATTTCGGAATAAAACATATTTGGCCCAGTTTAACTACAGTAAAAAAATAACTGTAATTTTCGGTCCCTTCAATATTCGAATTACGGAAGCGAAAGCGAATGTTAAAATTAATGGGGGGCTCCGCGGTTGCGAATGCAAATGCGAATATTCGCAACAACCCTGATATGTATGTATATATGATACCAAAATTTGACGGCAATCTTTGATATGCACTGCGATATCTACATTTGATCAGTTTTTATTATGTAATGAAAACGCAGTTGACACCAAATGAACAGCTGTTATAGCCCAGTTATGCATACTTGCACTGCTATTCCATTTTTACGTAAAAATCAAAACCCTACAGAATTCTACCTGTTAAGTGCTATGCGTTCGGTAACCGCTTACACGCAAAGCCCATTTAACAGATTCTTACGCGACAACTCTCATGCAACGCTAAGTATGCATAACTGGGCTATTAGTTGAGACCATATTTGATATCAGTTGTTTTGACATAATAGGGGTCATCTGAAGTGATAAAGGGATAAATTTATCAGTTTATCAACATTCTTACATGAACGCACCTTGGTAAATGACTGCGTAATTTTTTTTTATTATTTAACTTATATGACTAGTTGCGTTTCATTCTTACCTCGTACATTGTGTACATTTGTTTTTTATGTGTTCGTAGCAAAAGCGACCACCTGGCAACCTGTCAGGGTTTAATTTGGCTGAAATTTATGCATTTATCCACCAAAATCGTTTGATAAAGTGATAAACTTTGGTTAACCTTCATGTTAACAGCAGGAAAATTATACGTACGTCAACAGTAGCATACCCGGGTATGCACATACATTTTGTATGGGAAATGACGAAAATGTGAATATTTAACACATTTCTTTTAATCTGGCTAAGAATTTATTGTTATTTTCTAACAAAATATGTTTATTTTAAGTATGTAAAACAAGATTTATGAAATGAATAATGAGTTTCTCAGACCACACTTTATCATCGTGGGTTTTGAATGTATATGCGTAAAGGATTGTTTAGGTACAAAACATGTAAACTTATGTGAGAAAAGGGTTTTTCGAGTAGATGCAAATAATTCTAGTAATGTTTCTTGTTACATCATGTAGTTCAACGCTGAAAACCAGTGCAAAACTTGGAGACTGAAAAGATATGGGTTTTTATTGCCCAGTGTTTCTCAACGAAAAAAATTTACAAAAGTAAAAATGGAAGATGGTGAATGACTCACTCCACTGGATCCTGAGGAACAGCAAGAATGCATTCGCGAGATGTTAGAAGATTTAGACGAGGAAAATAGTTACAGAGCCTTTGGCATCTGAAGAGATTCTGGAGGGTAACGAATATGATGTAACTCCAGATGACTCCGATATTAAGGAAATCCAGTCACCAGAATATGACCCGGAAGACGAAAGTGAATATGAGAAAAGGACGGCAAACCAGGTGAAACCGGGAAACTATTCTGACAAAGATGGAAAAACTTGGTCTGCTGTACCACCACAAACTGCCAATTTCGAACTCACAACATACTCAGGTCGGCAAACAATGGACCAGCTCATGCCGAGAAAAATAAATCAGTTGTGATCCTTTGAGGAATGCATTACAAAACCGAAGTAAGAGGTCTGAAGAAACAGTCACTTTTGATATTAGAACACAACAAAACCAAAGGGACGTTAATAACATGGTTAAATACTTAGCAGAATATTCAATCAATCGGCGAAAGATGCCCTTTACCATTATTTTATAATATTCTTCATGCGGCTGCCTTTGCTACTTATGTACATGAGTTATGTGGACACAACCCACACCAGAAGGCTTCTTCCAACCGACGTATGATGTTGCTTCTTCTTTAACTTAGTGAGCACCTGGCGAAATCTAAAAAAAAAAAACTACTACCGCAACGCCAATGAAGCAATAAACGACGGTCCTTTGAAGATACTGAATATTGCACTAGGAGGCGATGAAGAACGTGACAGTGCGGGCAGAATAAAAATAAAAATAATAGTTATTATTATTATTTACAGTTTATTTAATAAGTAAATTATGAAATAAACTTAAAACACTAAGGCACTAGCAACTAAACGGCTTTCAGCCTAAGATTTTAAATTAAATAGTATAAAATATATTACAGCGTCTTAAGATATTTATAACACTATATACATTTGATTTTGTAAAATTTAATAGTAAGTTTGAATTCTGCGAAGGTGAAGACTTTCTTGTGTGGCTTTTATAGCAGGACATTCTTCAAGGAGATGTTGAATTGAAATTTTTGTGTTGGTACAAAGAGGACATAGTGGCATGGGCGTAGCCAGTTAGGGGCAGGGGGGGTACTCGAGCCCTCCCCCCCCCCCCCCCCCNGTACCCTGAAATGCCAGCTTAATAGGGTCGAGCCCCTCCCCCCCTAAATTTCATTCTGGCTACGCCGATGCATAGTGGTACATCTTTTCTTTCCATCAAATGTTGATGCGTAATTAAAGTATGTCCAAGTCTTAGCCTTGTGAATTTTTTGATGTAGCTCTGTCACAATCAGTTGGAAAAATTGTCGGTGTGCCATCCGGGTTAAATTTTGTCTAGTGATGATTATAGCTCGACCAAAATTCATTTTTAATTTTAGAAAAGTAACGTTTAATTTCGTGGTTTATATCAGCTTTTATTATAGTTTTTTGTATGTGTATTGGGGCGTTTAATGGAAATTTAGCAGCTTCATCAGCAAACTCGTTGCCTTTGATACCTACATATGTATGTGACTAGGGACCCACATCAATTTTAATTTTTGTTGATATTGTATAAGAATGTCCCTAATTTTAAAAATTGTGTCATTTTGATGTGCAACATTTTGTATTGCCCGGATTGACGATAATGAATCTGTACATACGATGTGTTTTCCTCTTTTATTTTTATAATTGTTTAAGTCATAAAAAATGGCTTCTGATTCTGCTGTAAAAATTGAGCAAAAGTCATCTAGTCTTGCAAGGCGCTCAATTTCCAAATTTTGATTCACTATTGCGTAAGTGACACCAGCGTACGATTTTGAGCCGTCCGTATAGTGAAAAGTCCATTCTTTGAAAACATTTTTAGTTTCAGGAAATGACGCTATAAAGGCTGTTACATTTGTATTGTTTTTCTTAAAGAGGGTTAATTTGTCTATAATACTATGCTTATTTAGACACCATGGTGGATTTTCTGGAATGCATTTTGGTTTTTGTTGATACTCCAGACCGATTTTTGCTGCTATTAAATATATAGTATGAACAGTTGAAGGAATTCTTGGGTGTAATTGCTGTTGAAGTTTGACTGGATTGAAATAGTGAGGCTTTTCCATTGGAGTCATAAGTTTGGTACACAATTTGGCAGTAATTTCTTGAATTTTGTGTTCTATACGTGGTAAACCAACTGTGAGGACATTTGTTATTGGTGTTGATGCAAAAGCACCTAAGCAAAATCTTGCCCCTGCATGATATACCGATTCAATCTTTTTCAAATTTTGCTTACTGATTTTACCATAAATAGGCAAGCCGTAGTCTATTTTAGTTATTAAAATTTATTTAAATATGCTTAGAACTGTATTTATGTGCGTGTTACTATGAAAACTTGTCAGACATTTTACTAGATTAAGTCTGTTTATAAGATCTTTTTTTAAATATTCAAAATGGTCTGTCCAGTTGTATTTTGTGTTAAAAAAGAGACCCAAAATTTTTAGTTTGTTTGTGTACTCGATGTTAGTGTTATTTGAAATTAGATTTACTGGTTTGCATTTAGATTTTCTGCAAATGTGTAAAGCTTTGCATTTAGTTGTAGAGATAATTGCGCCATTGTTGTCACACCATAGCTCGATGTCGTTATTTAGTTTCTTGAGACCACTTCTGATTTATATTTAACTGTAATGTACAAGTCATTAGCATAAATACAATGCTTGAAGTGTTTGTGTTGTAGGATAGTTTTATTTAATTTTTCAAGGACTATGTGAAACAAAACTACAGATAAAGACGAGCCTTTAGGTATACCGTTTTGGATGCCATAAATGTTCGAGTAACTGCCATTTATTAGTACACGAAATCTTCTATTTTCCAGGAAAGATTTAACAAAATGTAGAATTTTTCTTCCAATATTCCATTCCAAAAGCTGTGTGAGGACAGTGTGTGTTCCGATTCTATCAAAAGCCTTTTCAAAGTCAATTGAAATTACTGTCATGTGGTTTCGTGTAGATAAAGTCTTCGTTGTAACATAATCAATAAAGAGCAATGCATCTAACGTGCCTTTGTTGTTTTTATATGCCACTTGGTTTTAGGCAAGTAGTTTATTTTTCTGAATAAACCAAGCCAGACGTTTGGCAACAATTTTTTCCAATAGCTTACTAGTACAACAGAGTAATGAAATCGGCCTGTATCCTTCTAATAAATGAGGTGGTTTTTGTGGTTTAGGTATATGAATTGTTATCGCTGTCTTCCATTCTTGTGGTATGATGCTTGTTTTTAAAAGTTTGTTGTACAGATTGACGAGGAATAATTTAACTATATTTGGAAGGTTCTTCAACATTTTATAATTAATCTTGTCATATCCAGGGGTGTTACCTTTAAGTGGCTTAAGAGCTGCATTAAGCTCCGATAGAGTGATTTCATGTTCAATTTTCTGAGCATATTTGTTAGTTGCATAATCAATGCTTAAATTTAGAGAGTATTTATTGTACTGGAAAGTATCGGTAAAATTAATATCGGAAGAATATTCGGACCATTCTTTTGCAAATATTGTGGCTATTTGAAA
>NW_016157310.1:124729-130320 GCF_001687245.7 Rhagoletis zephyria | reverse complement strand
AAAATATTTTTGTGGAAGGTTTTCACCTATTTGAAAACTTTAATTTAATTTAATTGATAGCATAAATTAAATATTGCAATATTGGCATCAAACTAAAGAGACTAGCAAATTTTAATGCTAAAAATATTTCTAGGGGATTTGCCAACTGATTGAAAAATTGTATTTATTAAAATTTGTAAAATAAATGAAATATTGCAATACGAATATTAAACTAAAGAGGATTAGGAAGCTTACTTTTGAAAATATTCTTGAAGCGGGTTGCCACTTATTTGAAAATTTTAATTCAGTTAAATTTATAATATAAACTAAGTGTTGCCATATGGGTATCAAACGAGAGTATTTGAGAATAACAAAATTGCAACAGTCCGATATCTGTACATAATAGATGTTAAAGAAAAATTAATAGGGGGTTTATTAGATCAGCCAAATCTAAAATATTGGTATGTTTGTCTGTAAGTTTGTAAGCGCATCACGCAAAAGCTAATGTATGGAATTAAATGCAGTTTTCACTGCTAGAGCTCTAATTGAAAATGTAGAATCCATTTTTTTATTTGTTTTAGTTTATCGTCGATCATTATTCCTAGGTATTTGAACGTATTAACTTTTTCCAGTGCGTCGTTGTTTATATTTAGAGTTAGCAACGGACCGTTCTCAAAATTTTGCCTTGATATAACCACAAACTTAATTTTTTTTTATTTCTGTGTGGAAGGTTTTTCGCTGAAAAAATTTAAACTTTTCGTTGTAGCTGCCAAAAAATTAAGAAATCTGAGACGTCACGTTTTACAATTTCATACTGTTCTCTTTACAATGTATTTCACTAAACTACTTAACGGCTACACCGACTTGGTTCATATTTGGCAACACCTTGAAAATAAATATTCTGACCAAAAATTTACTCGGTATGTAGCTCGGGATATTACTAAAATTCTTATACAGACTAAAACGTAAAAAACCAATATATCTCTAAAACCAATTACGCTGGCGAACTGAAGCATATCACTGATGCATATATTGCAAATGCATTGGGAAAGGGGGCGTGGCTCCTTCCTTCCATACAAACTGAANTTATATGCCACTTGGTTTTAGGCAAGTAGTTTATTTTTCTGAATAAACCAAGCCAGACGTTTGGCAACAATTTTTTCCAATAGCTTACTAGTACAACAGAGTAATGAAATCGGCCTGTATCCTTCTAATAAATGAGGTGGTTTTTGTGGTTTAGGTATATGAATTGTTATCGCTGTCTTCCATTCTTGTGGTATGATGCTTGTTTTTAAAAGTTTGTTGTACAGATTGACGAGGAATAATTTAACTATATTTGGAAGGTTCTTCAACATTTTATAATTAATCTTGTCATATCCAGGGGTGTTACCTTTAAGTGGCTTAAGAGCTGCATTAAGCTCCGATAGAGTGATTTCATGTTCAATTTTCTGAGCATATTTGTTAGTTGCATAATCAATGCTTAAATTTAGAGAGTATTTATTGTACTGGAAAGTATCGGTAAAATTAATATCGGAAGAATATTCGGACCATTCTTTTGCAAATATTGTGGCTATTTGAAAAGGTTCTGTGAAAGGGTTGTCACTTTTGTCTTTAATAAGTCGTATGTTATTGGAAACGTATTTTCCATTAAGCTTATTAACGCTATTCCATATCTGTTTAATTGGAGTATTTGGATTAATTGACGACGTGAGCTCAAAAAAAGCATTTCGCTTTGCCAATTTAGCATGTTTTTTTTTTAATTGCATTAGCTTTTTTATATGCGATTCTATTGTCATTGGTTATATTGCGTTTAAATTTATACCAAAGAGATTGTTTGATGTCACGAAGTTCAGCAATGTTCTTATTCCACCAGTATGTCTTTTTTCCTGAAGTTTTGTGTGGGTGTGTCCGGGGTATGGATTCATTAGCTGCAGAAATGATACATTTGTGAAATTTCGCTGCTTCTCTATTAACGTTATTAGAAACTTCTGTATTTACAATTTTAAAATTTAAGATACTTTGGAAGAGAATCCAATCTGCTTCATCGACTTTAAATTTTGAAATAAATTTTGGGCTCGAGTTTTGCGTATAGTCACCTTTTTCGTAATATATGTAAATTGGA
This sequence comes from Rhagoletis zephyria, assembly GCF_001687245.7. Lineage (NCBI taxonomy): Eukaryota > Metazoa > Arthropoda > Insecta > Diptera > Tephritidae > Rhagoletis > Rhagoletis zephyria. The sequence continues at coordinate 128,219 of NW_016157310.1, read as the reverse complement.
TAATGATCACTTCCGTGCATATCCTTATCGATGCTCCACCTCAGTGAAGGTATAAGGCGTGGTGAAGCAAGCGTTATATCTACGTGTGTAAATATAGAGTGCGTTGAAAGGTGTGTGGGTGCACCGGACTTTAAGATTGTTAGATTTATTTGTAAAAATAGATCTTCAAAAATTCTTCCCCTTCTATTGGTTTTTTCTGATCCCCAAAGAGTGCTGTGGGCATTGGAATCGCTAACCAATAAGATTGGTGTTCTAATTCTACTGATAAAGGTTGTTAGATTCACAACAGGAATATCTTCGGAAGGTGGAAAGTAAACAGCGATAATTGTAATTTTGCTACCTGTATCAATTTCCACAGCTGATGCTTGTAACGAGTCTGGGGTATTTAAGAATTTATGATGAACATTCTTTTTAACGAAAATGGCTGTTCCTCCTTTTGCATATGTTGCCGTTGGGTTATAACCACGGAACGGATTTTATGGAAATTGCCTTTTTTTCTGCCAAAGAGATAGAGTATATTAGATTAAGAATGTCCACGACTTAGCTTTCCCTGATTCTATATATACACATTTGATGTTGCCTTTTTTTGCCTTTGTTAATCATTTGCCTTTTTTAAGATATTTGCCTTTTATTACCTTTTCTACCTTTAAAAAAGCGATCATAGCATTTACAATTTTTTTTTTAGATTAAAAAATATACACATGCCCATGCGGCTTATAGAGGCGCAGAGACCTCTTGCCAAATTGGTGTTGGAAAAATTCAAAGCCGTTTTCTCAGCTAACGTAGGCTTGGGACAATAAGGGGTGTGGATAAAATTGTAAAGAGCGAGGAAAACGCCCTTATTCCTGATAATATGAACGTTTCAATCGTTCCATATTTAAATTGGGCTCCACTTGTATCAACTTACGCCGAGCGCACATTTAGTACATTCAAGGCTTTTCTTCGCGAAAATCGAATGAAAATGCTGCCAGAAAACTTCAAAACGCATCTTGCGGTTCAATGTTACTGCAACTATACAGATTAAAGTTTTATTAGTTAGAAATTCGAAAGGATAAAATAGTCAAAGATTCAAAGTACAAATTTTTCATATAACGAAACTAGTTCATAATTTTTCTCTTTTTACTTGTAATATAAACATTTCTAAAATAAATTTATTTTTTGAAGGTTCTTTGTATTTTCTGTCTTTTTTTAGTGCCTTATTTTGCTTTTTTTGCAATACCTAGTGCCTTTTTCTGCCTGTTTCGCTATTTTGTTTTGCCTTTTTTGCAATACCTAGTGCCTTTTCCTGCCTTTTTTGACTGCGCATAGTTATTAAGTTTTATGTTGGTGAAGTGGGTTTCTTGAAGAGCTATAACTTTAGGACTACATGGTTTTATTAGCATTTGCAACTCACACAAATTGTTGTTAAAACCATTTAAATTCCACTGCAGGATTTTAAAGTTCATTCTACTTGTATATTTAATTATAAATCACAAAATAATATACAATATATATTATTTGGATTATATGTATGTTCGTGTATACTTGGACAAATTTTTATTGGGACATTGAATCAGTGGACTTATCCATATCTTGTTGCTCATTTATAGTTGATTGTTGTTGTTTGTAAATTTTTTACCACCTTTGCTATTATTCACTTTTGCTTTAAGTTTCGATTTGAGTCTGTTGGAAGTATTTTTAGGTAGAATTTTGATTGTTCTTGTTGTTGGGGTGGGTGGTGAATTTAAATTTTGCGTTGGAGTGTTTTTTTCTGCTTCGGTGAAAAGGTTGTCAGGGCTTTTAAGCAAGGTTAAGTTGTCATAGTCTATTAGTTCTCTCTTTGAGTTATTTGCCTGTAATGAGTTATTTGCTCTTATGTTAGTGTTATTTGGATTTTGTTTTGCTACGTTTTGTGTGGGTTGGTTTTTAGTAACGGTGGAGAAAGATGAGTTTTGGCTGGGGTAGCGACTGTTATAAATTGAGTAGGCTGTACGATTGTCTACCTTTTGGAGAACTTTAATTAACTGTATTTCTCGTTCTTTTAAGAATATTGGGCAAATTTTTTCAGTCGCAGAATGGTTTCTCGTAAGAAGTTTATTTTCTACACAGTTAACACAAGCTTGTATAGCTTGACATTTTTGCTCTCGACATCGATATGAAATACTTGTGCATATACATACATATATATATATATGCAATACTGCATACCCTGCAGAAAATCAAACTGGTTCAGAACTTGCGCTGAGATAGCCCGAAAAGAGGCGGTACTGGTTCTTCATCTATCCCAACTCACTGCTTTCAACTATCTTTTTTGACATGGCGATGTCCTACGAAGTGACAATTGTCGCCCTCTGCAGAACTTTTGAACTTGTTCTGAGCTGACTCTGGCTTAGATGGCTCTGAGACAGTTCATATAACAACAGTTCCTAGATAGTTCAAAAAGGGTTACCTCCGAGCTAGGAAAAATTTGGTTATTTTAGAGCTGGTTCTAAGAAGTATAGTATAGAGCCTTTTATTTAAATAAGCACGCATACAATTTTTTAAATAAAAAAGACTTCATTTTATGTTTAAATAGCTATTTATTTTGCACTAATTTACTTTTTCAGACATACTGTGTTTTAAAATTAGGAACATAAAATGTCAGTTATTCCTTCATTTTCTAAACCCTTAAAAATAATTTATGTGTATTTGTTACGTATAATGGGCATTTCTGGTATACTTATAATTAAAAATCCAAACTAAGTCGTTTAAAAAAATGAGAAAAACGGTGATATACTGAATACTTATTCGTGATAACTCAGCATTAAATTGTATTCAATTTATTGAAACGTAATACATAGACTCTCCGGCATCGAATTAAGAATATATAGAATTTTGAATATTCACAATGGTTTTCATGCTAGATATTTTTCGTAAATGTTTTATTTAAGGATGGCTCATAAGTATCTATACATATAATAAAATTGTAACAGGTCGATGTCTGTACATTATAGTTATTAAAGAAAAATTAATGTGGGAGGTCTTTATTAGAGCACTAGAAGCCAAATCAACAATTTTTAAAATTTTTGTCGTCTGTCTGTCTGTCTGTCTGTATGTTTGTTCGCGCATCCAACGAAAACGAATGCATGGATTTGAATGCAGTTTTCACCGATGTATTGCTGGAGGTCCAACTTAAAATATAGGAAGAAAACAATTAGAGACTTGCCACCTGTTTGAAAATTGGAGTTTAAGTAAATTGATAAAAAAAAATCAATATTGCAATATGGGCGTCAAAAGAAAGAGGCTGAAGAAAGCTTACAGCCAAAAATATTTTTTTAGAGTTGCCACCTGTTTGAAAATTTACATTTAATTTAATTTATAAGATAAATTGAATATTGCAATATGGGTATCAAACTGAAGGGGTTTAGGAAATTTTATTGCCGAAAATATTTTTAGGGAGGGCTGCCACCTGTTTGAAAAATTGTATTGTATTAAATTGATAAAATAAATGAAATCTATATCTACATCTATA
>NW_016157310.1:122946-123698 GCF_001687245.7 Rhagoletis zephyria | reverse complement strand
AATTTACCCGATTAGTGCCGCTGGAGTTAAGGTTGAAATTCATAACACGTATTCATTTTATGGTAAGCAATGGTTTTGCAGAAAATAAACCCATTGGATGGCGCTGCAGTCGAAATGTATAGAAACCTCGTGCGGTTGGTCTGTTTTGGCCCTATGTTTAAGTTATACGTATTTAGTTTTCAGATGTCTAAATGAAGGATGGGGTTAAGTTTTTCTGGCGCCCTCATGCACGACCATGCGGTCTTGCATCTAACCAGAAATCAGTTCATACATTTTACTACGAATTGTAAAAGTGGTGAATTAACAAGGAAAGATCACCGTGGGTATATCAATTGCTTCAGTTGAAAGATACTTAAGAGATCACACGACTCATTTAGCAATGTACCGGAAAACTTTTCATCCTGTGGGACAGCGAGGATTCTTGACCCTCCTATAATAGAAAACGCACTTCTGTGCTCTTGAGTTCCTCTATAAGAACTTTTATTGGCATACGCATCGCACCAATGTTGTAGTTGCAAGATCATACAAAAAAATTACGCATGCTTGGCAGAGATGTCACAGGTGGAAATAAGACCATAGGTAAAGCTCATGACACCGAAAGGGATTGGTAGTCTATATGGTATCACAGCGTTACTATTATTGCGCCTTAATGGTTTCAACTTCAATCAAAAATTTTGACTTTACAGACTAATTTTGTTTTTAAACGCTCTTTTGCATTGGCCAACGCAAAAGCTCTTATTAGGCGCCGCGAA
>NW_016157310.1:99662-122936 GCF_001687245.7 Rhagoletis zephyria | reverse complement strand
GGATGGCTCATAAGTATTATAACATAAACAAATAAATTCACGTTTCTAACTGTGTTGGAAATTTAGTAGAATTCTAGAAACTGTTGTAAAAACTTCAATATTTTAAATCAGAGTTTATAAATATGCAGTTCTATAGTCCATTGAATTTTAGAATAATTAATCGCGCTGATTTTTTATAACTCATTCTACGCACTACTTGAATATATTCTCTTATTTAAATATTTTCGTTTAAGATGCAAGATTACACTTTACTACACTAAAATTGTATGGGCTACAAAACAGAATACTCGAAATATTTAAAAAAATCTATGATTAAAAAGTTTGAGATTTGAAGACAGTTTTTTAGAGTTCTGTCAAATTTGCAGCACAGTTAGGAATTTGAATTTAAATGGTTTATGAAGTATGACTTTGCTACTGTTCTACTTTGGGCTGAGTAGGCAATTGAGAAGTAAAGTCCTCTCTCGTCGTACAAAGATCCCACTCTATAAGTCCCTCATCATGCCTGTGCTGGTGTATGGCGCGGAGGCATGGACAATGAAAGCATCTGATGAGGCGGCTCTTGGAGTTTTCGAGAGAAAGATTCTGCGAAAGATTTACGGACCTTTACGCGTTGGTGATGGCGAATATCGCAGACGATTTAACGATGAGCTGTATGAGCTTTACAACGATATAGACATAGTGCAGCGAATTAAAATTCAGCGGCTCCGCTGGCTTGGCCATGTCGTTCGGATGGACAGAAACGCTCCTGCTCTGAAAATATTCAACGCGGGCCGCGATGCTGGTAACAGAGGAAGAGGAAGGCCTCCTCTGCGTTGGAAANTACAGCGCCAATAAAGAAGAAGAAGAATGAAGTATGAGACATAGTTCTTAGATAAAAAACTTAACAAAAAATATTTAAAATAAAAAACATTGGAAATTAAAAAAAATTACCGCATAACTACACATTTCGGGTGCTCAGTGATATATTTACGTATGTACAGTATCGTTCATATCAATAGCACCCCATTTCAAAGAGAGATTGTTTACCACTTTAGTTAATTTTTTTTTTAATCTGATTAAAGGTAAAAAAATTTGATGAAAAATCGTTAAATTTAACTTTATTTTGTATAAAGTTTTTAAACTCGGTTTATATTATTTTGTTTTAAGCATGATCATATTTTTATAAAACAATAATAAACAAATTTTAACTCTCAATATACTGTGAATATTTAAAAAAGAAATGGAAAGAAACGCAGACTTTTGGTGTTAAGTGTAACTGAACTAAATTGTATGGTTATATTTTGCATTGAATTTTATACGTACGTATATATTTATAAAAATAACATTAATGTTACCAATAACGACTTTTTTGGAAATATTTTAGAGTTGCCCCATAAACTAGAGAATTACATAATTAAATAATCAAAAACAGCTTGTTATTAGTTTTAGGGTGTAAGAAAATCGAAAAAATACTATAGTATGGTATATTTGTGCATCTTTAGTCAACTTTTACATAACCAGGATGAGTAACATTGATGACAGCCCAACTAGCGTCGAGCTCTGCATACCTTTTGCAGTAGTTCAGAGACAGTTCTGAAATTTGTAGGGNTGCAACTAGCGTCGAGCTATGCATCCCTTTTGCAGTAGTTCAGAGACAGTTCTGAAATTTGTAGGGCGGAACTAACGCTTTGCCAGACTGTCCCTAAATTTTGCTGAAGGGTATAGTTGGTTGTTTTTGCATGTTTTATTGATGTGGCCATAACGTAGACAATTATTACATCTTATGGGCAGTGGGATATAAGGAAGCACTTTGACTTTTTCATAACCAATATAAATATATTAATAGATTCCGGTAATATTGTGGAGTTAAATGTGAGAACTGTAAGACCAGTTTCTACGAGGTCAATGTTTTGCTTTTTAAGGATTTTTTTTTATTTCAGTAACATTTTCTGTTCTTAATTCTTCTAAAGTGATACTTTCAGCAATGCCGCGCAGGTCATTACAGTAAGTGACACCCTTTGAAAAATATGTGACCTATGCATTGATACTGTAACGGGTATGTTATGCATAGATGTAAGTTTGAGAAGCTTATTGGCCTGGATAACATTTTTTGTTTTGACAAGTAAAACACAGCACGTGTTTTTTGTTTTGGTGAGAGTCCAGAAAGATTCTCATTATCAGTTATTGTTATGGTCAGGTACTTGTTTTCCCCTTTATTTGGAGGATTTCTCCTCCAAATATCCGGTGGGTCAAGTTTAGTTGCTTTTGTTGTTTCTACTCAACTCAAATTTGTTGTTTTTGTATACTTGTGCTTACAGCAAACGATATATGCAAGTTATTTTGCTTCTAATATATCACTATATGTTGATTTTGTTGTTGTCACTTGTTAATCAAAAACCGTTTTTTTTTTTATAAGAAGAAGAACCACGATTTAAATAAGAGATTGAAGACTATTTATCCGCTGATATTTTTGCACGTCTTTCTCACTTGTTCCCGATGCGACTGTGAAAACAAAAATTAATCATTATATATATGCTTCAAACGACGCACAGTGGTCCAATGTGCAAAGCTAGGGTAATTTAGTTAAATTTTTTGTTTGTAATTTTTCAATAAAATTTTTATCAAATATGCAAGAATATTGTCTACTTAAGAGTAAATACAACTTTGTTTGATAAAATTTGGCTACATATAAACATAACGGTATCCAAAAGTCATAGTAAGCAATAAGTGAAAAATGAAATTGTGTGTGCAACGAAAACTAAGTATTTTTAAGGCTCAATAACTTGTTTAAAGAAACTTTGTTTTAACTTCATTTCCTTCTCCGCCATTGTTTTAAGTAAGAAAATTCAGGAAATGTAAAAATTATTACCGAAGTGGACGCACATATTTTTTTGGAGCTGATAAAGTTTAATCTTTTTGGTGAGTACCAAACTATTATTTTTTAGTTTTTGTAGAAAAAATCTTTCTTAAATGGCGGAATATAGATCACTTACTATACTTATTCTCTCAATTGATGTATATACTAATAGAATCCCCAAAAAAAATCTGCGGCTAGCTGCGGCACCCATACATTTATTTTCAATTTTCAAAATGACTCCTAAAATTTCAAGACAGGAAATTTTTGATTTTTGGCTGTCGACCCCTAAAAATGAAAGACTTGATGGAATAATGGATTTTGTAATATCAGTTGAGGATCTAGTGATAGAATCAAATTTGTTAAATTAAAATCATACGTGCGAAGTTAATTCAGAATTTGGACCTAAAGTGGACAAAATTTTTCCGAAAAAGAGAGCGGATTGTTACTGCAAATAAAGATTGGCTCGAATTTGAAATAAACTTGTCACAATTTGTGTGTTCTAAGTTTGGTAAGCCGACATTTTCTGCTGGTAGGCCAGCTAAAAGTTTTGAAGATTGTTGCTTGATTGTTAAGCTTGATCTGACTATTTAACAGTTTTTTTTTATTGAAGTGAAACTTCTTTAGCGGCGGTTGGTAGGTTGGGAGTAAATTGGCAAATTCAACGGAAATTGAACACGGAAATGGTGCAACGGAAATGGTGCAACGGAAATTACTGGGGCTGAAACAAGTGCTTCTTGAGTGTATGGTATTAATTTAACAAAAAATTGCTAATAAAAGTTTAAAGAATAAAACTTAGAAAAATACCAATACAAGAATGAAAGTAAAGGTGAGTACGTACATAGATAAAGAAAAGGATAAATGCAAAGGTAAAAATAAAAACAAAACCAAAGATGCGTAAAGATAAAGGCAAATATGAAGACCAAGGTAAATTTAAGCACTTGACTTATATATATAAGGGCAAAGGTGAAGGGGAATATGTAGATGAAGGAAATGATAAACATAAAAGTAACATAAAACATAACATAACATAAACATAAAAGTAAAGTCTAAGTTCCGGCGGAGCCGAACATTAAATACCCGGCGCAAGTATTAAATATATGTTTTTCACCTTTCCGAAAGCTACCGCTAGATGGTAAGCCGGGGTGTATCAATTTTGAGTAAATTAGCGTCCTTAAATTTGGAAGTATTCCAGTTTCAAGCATTTCTGAAATTTACCGTTACATGAAAAGCGGCCGTAATTTTAGTCCGATTTCAATAATTTTCAACGTTTTGCCTTTATGTGGCAAACACAATAACCATACCGACTTTGGTACAAATTGGTAGAACGGTTACCGATATACATATATGTGATCATAATTGTGCGGTGCCACGCCCATTTTCCAAAATTTTACCATAAACGTATTTCTTGGTAAAGAATTGTTGCAAGCATCAATTTTGAATAAATTAGCTTCAATCGAAGATTTTGTATTTCTCTAAATTACCGTTATATGGGATGTGGGCGTGGTTATTGTCCGATTTTTTAAATTTTCGGCCATTTAGTATGCTGTACCAAGGCCAACAACTGTGCCAAGTTTGCACCAAATTGGTGCAGCGGTTACCAAGATATACACATGTAACCATAAGTGGGCGTGGCTATGCCCATTTTCCAAAAATTTATAATATTCTTATTTTTCACTAAAAATTGTTGTAAATATCAATTTTGAGTGAATAATCTTTAGTAGTTACTAAAATATCGCAGTTTTCGTATTTCCGAAAATTACCGTTATATGGGATGTGGGCGTGGTTATTGTCCGATTATTAAAATTTTCGCCCATTTAGTATGATGTACTAAGGCCAACAACTGTGCCACGTTTGGAAGAAATTGGTGCAGCGGTTACCAAGATACTCACATGTAACCATAAGTGGGCGTGGCTATGCCCATATTCAAAAAAAATATAATATTCTTATTTTTCGTCTGAAAATTATTGTAAATATCAATTTTGAGTGAATTATCTTCAGTATTCACTAAAATATCGCAGTTTTCGTATTTCTGGAAATTACCGTTATATGGGAAGTGGGCGTGGTTACGGTCCGATTACGCCCGTTTTCAATACCAACCTACCTTGGATTAACGGAAATCTACATACCAAATTTCGTTGAGATATCTCAATTTTTTTCTCGAGTTATCGTGTACACGGACGGGCGGACAGACGGACAGACGGACGGACGGACGGACAGACAGACATGGCCTAATCGATTTCTCTATTCATTCTGAGCATTTATGTATACATCTATCTCGATTCGTTTTGGCTGTTACAAAGAACCGTTATGTGAACAAAATTAATATACCCTTGTGCACAAGTGCGCTCGGGTATAAAAACAAAGATGAGGATGAGGATACCGATAAAAGTAAAGACGATAGATAGGGGAAGAAAGATTAAAAGAAAGGCAATTGAAGAGGAAAATATATTGAGAGAGACACAGAGACCCAATCTGGGAACTATTTTGGGATTTTAGAAATTTTCGGGATCGAGACTTTGTCGATAAAATAATTAATATTTCTATCGGTTTTGTTATCGATATTTTTATCGATTTTGTTATTGATGTTTTTATCGATTTGTTATCGATTTTGTAATCGATATTTGTAACTATTTTGTAAGCGATATTTTTTATCGATTTTGTTACCGATATTTATCGATTATGTCATCGATATTTATAGATTTTGTTATCGATATTTATCGATTTTGTTATCAATATTGCACATGGTAGATCAACCAAGCCTACAATAACATTGAGAATCTATTACCATGTTCTGACCGACATCGAAAACATGTTTTCGTTGCTAAAACTGGTTTTCGACCTAAAACTTGTGTTTTCGTCCATGTAAAATCTGTCAAACGAAAACTAGTTTTCGCTGATAACCACTTGAAAACTCACGTTCCACTCATTCCAATCGGTGTCTGCACTAGATTTTTCCAATAATTTATCGAAGTGGAAGTCATATTTTATCATTTTTAATACGTCATTTCGGATTTATTGTTATGTGCTGGCCAAAATAAAGTAAGCATGGAAGTAAAAGGTTGTTAACGAAAAGAAATTGAAGGAAAAGTATTTTGGTTTTGTTTTTGTGTAGCAAAACTGTAAACAAAGGATGAAAGAAATGTCAACGAAAACACCAACAGTCGGTGTGAACAGCCTTCAGCCCACAATCCCAAAAGTCGTTTTCAAGGTGTTCGTTGTTGGTCAGAACATGGTATATACCATATTGATCAGCATACAAAAGAAGAAATTTATCGATTTGGTTATCGATACTTATCGATTTTGTTGTCGAATTTATCGATTTTGTTATCGATATTTATCGATTTTGTTATCGACAGTTATCGATTTTGTTATTGATACTTATCGATATTTGTCGATTTTGTTATCGATTTTCTAATCGATTTGATTTTGATTTCAATGATGCCGTTGAAATTTTTATCGAATTTGTCATCGATGTTGCTATCGATTTTTTATCTATCTATCGGTTTTGTTATCGATATTTTGTTGGACGTTATTGTCGATTTTGTTATCGATAGAGTATAAAGATAAAAATGAATATAATGGAAAAACAGAATAACATGAATGTTAATAAAACTAACAGGCGTAGAGGTAAGGATCTAGATAGAAAAAAGGGGAAAAATATAACCTTAAGCAAAAGCAGATGTGTGTATGTATACGTTGGTTATGAGAAAAAATAGATAAGTAACGTAAGTTTCACTTCTCTAGTGTGGCCCAGGCGCACTTACTTTTTTTCATACATATGTACATTTGGTGGCTGATTCGGATCCGGCGTCAATACAGTATATACATAACGGACTTTCTATTTTTAATTCATCCCAAATAGTTAAAAAAGTTTTAGGTATGCAGGTATCTATAACCGTGCGCAAGTGCTTAAAAAATGTACCAGAAATTGACGAAAAATTTAAGGATTTTTTAATTATATGGTTGGGAGGCGTGGTCGCTATTCGATCTTGCCCATTTTATGGGCAGAAGTTGCTAGCAATTCAGACATAATTTGTGCAAAATTTCATCCCGATATCTATCTTAGTTCTTAATATAATAATTAAATTACCCTAATAGAGCAGATTGGACCACTGTGCGACGCCCAACAGAAAAGCCTGCATGTTGTGAAAAAAAACTCGTGTCAACTGATATGGCAGCGCCTTCCCCCCTAACATAAGACGGCAACACCTACCGGCGAGCTGTCAACAAGCGACAGTCGTAATCGAGGAGTATTGTAGCAACCGCGGAGCGCGCCGGTCATACGAGCAAAGCTGGTAATTTAACCTGACATTCGTTTGTACAAAACACTCTACTAATTTGCCGCAAAGCAATATGTGTAACTAAAAAGTTGATAATTTCCAATTTATTAATATTTTTCTTATTTTACATGTATTATCAGGGGCGGACCCAGCAGCATTTCTTGGGGCGGAGAATTTTTCAACATATATCGTGTATATAAAATTAAAAATCACCGCAATTTAAAATTTTTAGAGTTTTGATAGTTTTTAATTTCTAGAAGTTTCCCCTTTTTAATAACTTGAGTAGAATTGCAAAATTTTCTAAACTTTCAAAACTTTGTGAATTTGCAAAATTTTTGTAAATCCCAATAATTCAATTAATTCAATATAATGATGAATACTAGATTTCTAGAAATTTTTTATTTTTCAAAAATTTTGAGAATTGTAGGAATTCTAACAAATTTTTTCTAAGTAAAAGTGTCGAATATACAAAATTGATCAAACGAAATTAAAAGTTTTCGAATGTTGAAAACATTTTCATATTTCGTCGTATTTGAAAATTTAAAAAATGTTCGTAATTTTTGATGATTCAAAAAATTTTTGTTGATGTTTTCAAAATTTAAAAAAAATTTAAAATTCTCAAACTTTGTTATATCAATACAAAATTTTGGAAAAGTTCAGAAAAGTGGAACAATTTTGGAATTTTTAAAAAATGTTAATATCTTTTAAAATTCTAAGATTTTTCTTTTTTTTACACACGAGTACATGAACATAAGAATTTTTCGACAATTTGTGATGTCTCACATTTGTACATTTTAGGATGGATTTTAGGATAAATAAAATTATCAAAATTTTGGAAAATATAAACATTTCTAAAATCTCAATAATTTTGTACGTATCAAAATATTCTCATTTTACCAAAATTTCTAGAATCTCCCGGATTTCGACAGTTTTTGAAATTTTGGAAATTATCCTAAAGATAAGAAATTTCAAGAAATTTAATAATATTATAAAATTCAAACTTTGGAATTTTCGTTGTTTTCTGAACNAATTGATCAAACGAAATTAAAAGTTTTCGAATGTTGAAAACATTTTCATATTTCGTCGTATTTGAAAATTTAAAAAATGTTCGTAATTTTTGATGATTCAAAAAATTTTTGTTGATGTTTTCAAAATTTAAAAAAAATTTAAAATTCTCAAACTTTGTTATATCAATACAAAATTTTGGAAAAGTTCAGAAAAGTGGAACAATTTTGGAATTTTTAAAAAATGTTAATATCTTTTAAAATTCTAAGATTTTTCTTTTTTTTACACACGAGTACATGAACATAAGAATTTTTCGACAATTTGTGATGTCTCACATTTGTACATTTTAGGATGGATTTTAGGATAAATAAAATTATCAAAATTTTGGAAAATATAAACATTTCTAAAATCTCAATAATTTTGTACGTATCAAAATATTCTCATTTTACCAAAATTTCTAGAATCTCCCGGATTTCGACAGTTTTTGAAATTTTGGAAATTATCCTAAAGATAAGAAATTTCAAGAAATTTAATAATATTATAAAATTCAAACTTTGGAATTTTCGTTGTTTTCTGAACCTGTGAAAATATTCAAACTTGCTGTGACTTTCAACTGTGTAAAATAATACAAATTCGAAAATATAACAAAAAAACACTAAAAATTGAAAATTAAGTACATATGTAATTTTAAAATTTGGAAAATTCAGTGAATTCGAAAAACTGATAGGCCTACTTAAATAACACAATACTTCGAGCTTAGCACACAGCTATAATTTCAAACTCAAGTGAAATTTGACACACTTTTTCGATGAATTTCCCCAATTTCCCCTAACTGGGTCCGCCACTGGTATTATAATATTATATTATCATTATATTCCTGTACTATATTAAGAATTTTATTCGGAATAAAGTTTAGTTTTCAAATGTATCTACATATTTGCATGCGTATTCACATACATACCCGGGTATGCAGATGTTGATGTAAGGGGTAGAAGTCGAAAAATGGTCAGATCTCTGGTACAGGTAGTCCAATGCCCCTCAGACTTGAGAATATGATGTAGAATACTTTTGTTGAGGATATCATGAAATCAAGTTAATCCGATGTATGGTTTGCAAGATATAGTAATTTGAAAACGCAAAACATACCCGGGTATGTTGCTGCTGACATAAAAGTTTAATAGATTTCAATACAAAGTTTGACATTTCTTTCATCAAAATAATAAATTTATCATTTTATCGAACTTATCAGCAGTTTATCACTTTTGATGAAGACCCCTAATGAAAACGAAGCATTAGATATAGTTTTTACATAGATTATAAAGCTTATTTATTTCATGAATTTATTTGTATATGTAGCTGGGATTTGAAACTATTTAAATCAATAAATATATTTCAGTGTGGGTTAATACTTTATCGAAGACACGTTTGTTCCATTTTCTTGTATATTTTTAATGCGTTCGTTGCATCGCAAATATCGATTTTTATATACGATACATCAATATTCAATATCAATATTTCGATGCATCAGATCGGAAAAACATCGATGTATTTTTGATGTTTATACATCATGAGTTGAAACTCATAACGCATAACGGAAATCCATCATAAATGCATAAGAAATGTTTGCGAACTGCAAAAAAGAACGTTCGGAAATGCATCACCAAAAAAATATTTTCGAATAACGGAATACAAAAAAAAAAATCATCAAGAGAACCCTGCGAATTTGCAACCTTGTGCATGCGTTTCCTTTTTGTATCACTGCGCCTCAAAATGCACAAAGGCTACAGCGGAAAAGGATGGAACTTCGCGATGCGCCATTGCACAGCATGGTACGGTTGTTTTATGATTTCAATTTGAGTAATGCAGCAGAAAAGTTTTAATTTCATTAGAAGCACCCTGGGTTTACTTGCTATTGCAAATAGTTGCATTCATTTAGGCATATGCAGGGTAGGAGAAAATGCGACAGAAATGAGCATTACTTCCGATTATGCAAACTCTGCGCATGTATACGGCTTTGTACCTATATGTATACATACTTAAGTTTGTGTGTACATACATATGTATGAACTCATTTATTGCAAGTGGTTTTGATATTCGTAGCATAGTTTTGGGCATAGGTTTAGTAGTCTATTGAAAAAAAAGGAAGGCGAAAAAAAAATACTGAAACCATTTTAACTGAGACCGTTGATAACTGATGAACATACAGGAATATATGTAGGTATATATACATATGTATGTATGGATGATATAATAGCTCTGATGTAATACATTAGCTCTGATCCAGTACTCCATGAACTTACAGGTTTTTACACGAACTTGCAGGAAGTTACATGAAAAATGAGAAAGAAAGAGATTTTTGGAGAGTTGTGTAGAGAATGAAGTTGCAAGATTTTACCCGAACTTTTTCTTCTGGTAAAATCATGAAAAGTGTCAAGCGATCACTGGTTGACGTTTTTACAGGAAAAATGTTTTTTTTCCTTCCCCCTTCGTCAGTGAAATGAAACATTTTATTTTTGAATTAATAACACAATACTATTTTACCCTTCCGATTTATAATTTTTTTATTTCAGACTGATGACAAATTATCTTTTAATGAATATATAAAATTATCGGTAAGTGGATTATGTAGTTGAATATTTGCGAAATACACTAGGCCATCTTACTTAGTTCCCCACAGTGTTGGGAAATAACCTATAATCTATACAAAAACTGTACTTTTCGACTGTAAATTGTATCGACTTTTTAATTTGCCTAAATGCATGCATGCATACATAGATTCCCTTCAAGACCAATGCTTTGATGGTACTCACGGAAAATTTATGTAGGTACATTTAGATATTTTACACATTTAACATAAATGTCAAGGCAGATATTTTAAGATACACTTCTTAACAAACAAATTTTTTTCAGTTATTATGAATGGATAAAAGAGACATCTTCTTTGAATTCAGTACTAAAACTTGACATTTCAAGTGCTTATCAAAACTTTATACGTGTTAACTAGATTCGCAATTTATCTTAAAATTATATAATTTTAATTATTTGTTTATGCAGTTTACACTTTAACAAAACCCGTATAAATCCAAGGTTTAATCTTTGCGCAACATTAACAAAAGTATGCAGTTTTGTAGCCCGTTAATTCAAATAAAGCGCAAGTTTAAAATACATAGCTGCGACTTATCGTTGATTTTTTATACATATTTTTTTTTTTGATGAAGGCGTTGCTCATTTTCTTCATTAACAAAATCGTCGAACATACTTAAATAATATGGAAGAAAATTACCGACATCGTCAAAAATATGCCATACATCAACTGTAAATCACAGCTACTTTAAATTTGCACTTTATTAGACTAAAATTGAATGAGCTAAAAAACTGCAAAATATTAAGACATAAAATTGAAAGAGAAAGTTCGAAATTTTTACGACAGTTTGTCGATTTTTTTTTTATGTTGTTCAAAGATACGGTTGCCAGTCGTACTGATTTTATCAGTACAGTACTGATTTTTCAACTCTTGTACTGACTTTATTCATTTATTCAATCAGTACGCTAATGTCCTGATTTTTCAAAATTTGTACTGATTTGTACTGAATTTTCAATTCAAACAAAATACTTTAAGATTTTCGTAAGGGTTTTACATAACGTTGGAACTTCCTTAAACTGTACTGTAACAAGTAAGAAAGTCTAAGTTCGGGCGGAGCCGAACATTAAATACCCGGCGCAAGTATTAAATATGTTTTTTCACCTTTCCGAAAGCTACCGCTAGATGGTAAGCCGGGTTGTATCAATTTTGAGTAAATTAGTGTCCTTAAATTTGGAAGTATTCCAGTTTCAAGCATTTCTGAAATTTACTGTTATATGAAAAGCGGCCGTAATTTTAGTCCGATTTCAATAATTTTCAACGTTTTGCCTTTATGTGGCAAGCACAATAACCATACCGAGTTTGGTACAAATTGGTAGGACGGTTACCGATATACATATATGTGATCATAATTGTGCGGTGTCACGCCCATTTTCCAAAATTTTACCATAAACGTATTTCTTGGTAAAGAATTGTTGCAAGCATCAATTTTGAATAAATTATCTTTAATATTTACTGATTTATCGAAATTTTTGGATTTCTCTAAATTACCGTTATATGGGATGTGGGCGTGGTTATTCTCCGATTTTTTAAATTTTCGGCCATTTAGTATGCTGTACCAAGGCCAACACTGTGCCCAGTTTGGACGAAATTGGTGCAGCGGTTACCAAGATATACACATGTAACCATAAGTGGGCGTGGCTACGCCCATTTTCCAAAAATTTATAATATTCTTATTTTTCGTCTAAAGATTGTTGTAAATATCAATTTTGAGTGTATACCGATTAATGTGGATCGTTCATTTCAAACATCACATCAAAAAATTTTAAAAATTTTTAATTTTACCGTCATCCAGAGTACTTTAAATTTGTCAGTGATATCCTAGGTGTTTAAAAAATAAAGTGATCTCAAAAATTTTAATTTTTTGCTTTCGCGAAATATATTTCAAAACTATGAGTAATACCTCAATTCCACAGAAAATTATATTAAAATTAATATTTTTCAAATGATTATATTGCTCACTCTCGGCTTTTCTGCCAATTTAACTCAATTCTGTAGCTACTCAAGATCGCCCCAACTAAGTCGTATGACTGAGCAATTATATATAGATGCGTTGAGAATGAGTCAAGAAAATGTTTAAACGCTTATATTTTGTCACCTACTTCACCGATTTAAAATCCGACAATTTTTGGATAACCTATGGAACTTGAACTTTAATCTGATATATATATATAACTCAATTCTTTAGCTACTCCAGATCGTCCTAACTAAGCCGTATGACTCAGCAATTATATATAGAAGAAGAGTTGAGAATGAGTCAAAAAATGTTTAAACGCTTATATTTTGTCACCTACTTCACCGATTTGAAATCACATAATTTTTGGATAACCTATTTAGCTTACACTTTAATCTGATATATAACTCAATTATTTAGCTACTCCAGATCGCCCCAACTAAGTCGTATGACTGAGCAATTATATATAGAAGCGTTGAGAATGAGTCAAAAAATGTTTAAACGCTTATATTTTGTCACCTACTTCACCGATTTGAAATCACATAATTTTTGGATAACCTATTTAGCTTACACTTTAATCTGATATATAACTCAATTATTTAGCTACTCCAGATCGCCCCAACTAAGTCGTATGACTGAGCAATTATATATAGATTATCGTTTTAAGCAACCATCTGATTTTCGGGGTAACCATCTCGCCTGACAAAGCTTCAAAGGGAGATAATGGGCGCTTTTTGCTTTACAAAAGTGTGACAATTTAAGAGAAGCTTTTAATTAATTTAACATATATTTGCGATAGTTTAACACATAATGGTGAAATAATATATCTTGGATTTCGATTCCTGCACGGTCAAAAATTTGGGTTTAATTTTTAAACCGCGCTGGGACTACTGCCTTTTTTAATCTTTTATTGTCTACTTTTTAAACCAGTCAATAGTTTTAAGCAATTTTTAATATATTCTTCTATAAATTTTAGTCCAAAAAGTTCGTGGTTTAAAAATCAAACCAAAATGTTTTAATTTTAGTTTTTAGGTTTCATATATAGAAAATTTGGTTTAAAATCTAAACCGAAATAGAAAATGTTTGCACACAACGAAATGTAGTGTTGAATCAAACTCAACATATGAAAGCACATTTCCATGCGTGGCTGTAGCTGAGTGTACAAAGATGCTTGATACAATTGGTTGCTACCAAGGCTGTCCGGGCTGGGTACAATCCCGATCAGACGGAGCATGAAATTTCAGATTTTTTATTTTTTATGCTTAATTATGAAAATGTTTGGGTTTAAAATTTAAACCGAACNAGTGTTGAATCAAACTCAACATATGAAAGCACATTTCCATGCGTGGCTGTAGCTGAGTGTACAAAGATGCTTGATACAATTGGTTGCTACCAAGGCTGTCCGGGCTGGGTACAATCCCGATCAGACGGAGCATGAAATTTCAGATTTTTTATTTTTTATGCTTAATTATGAAAATGTTTGGGTTTAAAATTTAAACCGAACTGTTTAAATTCTTAACCCAACATATGTGCTTTTTTTTAAATCGGAAGGTTTGTGTTTGAAACTNGAACCAAATCGGACCATAAATACGGTTTTTCGAAATATCTCGACCTTGGCACCACCTAGGAAGACCATTTTATGCAAACATGATTCTACCTACATAGCCAGTATATATTTTAAAAAGCAGACAAATCGGCCCGTAAATACGTTAGATATAAAACTTTTATTTTTTTTTGTCGTGGTGGACCTTCCGCTGGAAACACCCATATGTAGTCCAAAAAGTTTAAAATTAAAAGCGAAATTTTTAACCGCTGAGCGTGCAAAGATGCTTGATACAATTGGTTGCTACCAAGCTGGGTACAATCCCCATCAGACGGAGCATGAAATTTAAGATTTTTTATTTTTTATGCTTAATTATGAAAATGTTTGGGTTTACAATTTAAACCGAACTGTTTAAATTCTTAACCCAACATATGTGCTTTTTTTTAAATCGGAAGGTTTGTATTTGAAACTGAATTTAGTTTGGTCATATTTGTAGTCCAAAAAGTTTAAAATTAAAAGCGAAATTTTTAACCGTGTGGTTATCTTATAACAATAAGCTAATACCTTCTAATGCTAAATCTGAAATTGACTTACTGTTTATAAGTGCGGTATTTTCGTATTGCCTAAAACAGATTAACTCAGTTCCGAATGATATTAATCGAATATTTAGCTTTTATATCTGCTGATTTGAATTCATCTTCCAACAATGTCCTTCTCCTACTTTGAGTAATAGCCAATATCACAAAGCACTCTTAATAGATTTCGAGCTTTATAAATTTGATAAACATCTTCGAGTAGTTCATTGGAACATAATTACTTCAAAGCCGATATTACAAAGATAAGAAATCACATTGAAAATACAGATTGGTCCTTTTTGGACTGATGATCCAACCATGTCTTATAGCATTTTATGCGACAAATTGTTCTTTGCAATCTCTCCATTGTCCCTGTTCCAAATTTCAAATCTATTAATAAACCACCGTAGTTTAACTCAAGTCTTTGTCACCTAAAAAACATAAAAAATAAAGCTTACAAAAATTTAAAAAAACGAATAACGCATCTGATCGTAACAACTTATTCCGCCTAAAAAACGAGTTTAATAATCTCCATAATTATTTGTTCAAACACTATATGTTTAGCTTTAGGCATTATATAAACAGTAAACGATAGAGTAACGGCTTTCCTACATGTCTATTTGCGAGGACATTGTATCGGACAATACATTAGATTCTTGCGATCTGTTTGCTAAATTTTTTCAAAAGGTTTACGAAAAGTATAACTCATTAGATAAATTTAACCTTGAGTCATCCACTTCACAATTATCTGACAATTTCACTGTAACTCCCAATGCTGTTGAACAAGAAATTTCTGAACTGAATAATGGCTCATCAGGTGGTCATGAAGGATTCTGCTCTTTATTTTTTAAACTACTCTCCACTTCTCTTATCACACCCATTGCAATGATCTTTAATAAGTGCCTCACCACATCGATCTTCTTAGATGCTTGGAAATTATGCTCAATCACCCCAATCTATAAATCAAGCAGCCGTAATGAGGTGTGCAATTATCGACCAATTGTTAAACAAAGTACAATTTTGAAGTTATTTGATTCCATCATAAAGGTCAAACTACTGAATAGGATTAACGATCACATTTGCGAGAACCAACATGTCTTTGTACCATTGAGATCAACTTGCACTTATCTAACGCTGCTTACAAATAATATTACCAACGCTTTTGTAAATCAAGCACAACTACAGTGAAACCCGCTTAAGTACCCCACCCCCCGCTTAAATACTTAACCCGCTTAATTAACCAACATTTTTGGACACCGTGAATTTTTTAATATAATCAGAAGAAAATCCCTCCCGCCTAAGTACCTCAATTTTTCGTGCCCCATTTCCAATTTTACATATAATCTTCCCCTTTTAAGTGCTCTTTAAAATTTCCTTAAAATATTTACGTATTTTCAAATTCGATAAAAAACTTCTAAAAAATCAACGGTAACTTTTAGCCACTTGAAATTTGCACTTTATTGCACTAAAATTGAACGGACTATAAAACTGTATACTCAAAAAACGCTTCTGAGAAAAAAGTTTGAAATTATGATGCATTTTTTTAAGTGGTCTACAAAATCTTAAGCTTAAGTTTATATGGTATTTGTTAGGGAATGAACTGCATTTTAATTGATTGAAAAACCTTAAAACTTAATAAATAAACATAAGTGGCAAACAATATCATTTTGAATTTGGTAGAAAATGTATGTCCAACCTTGACTTTTAAACAATTTAATTCCTGTAAAAATGACAGACCATTGCACTAAATATTTTTTTAATAAAGTTTTTCTTTACTTGTTTATGTGTTTAAATAATGGTACGATTTTGGTTTTAAACTATGTATACTTCATTAAATGTTGTTATTCAAGTATTTATGTAAGTTAACAAGAAGATGTAACTACATCAGTAATTATGTTCGCTTAAGTACCCGCATCGAGGTACTTATGCGGGTTCTTTTAAGTACCCAACCCGCCTAAATACCTCAAAAAGCTGACATTTTTCTTGAGGTACTTAAGCGGGTTTTACTGTAGATGTAGTCTATACAGATTTCTCAAAGGCATTCGATAAAGTCGACCATTTTATTCTCATAAAGAAGCTTAGTACTTACGGTATCAAAGGAACACTCTTAAAATTTTTTATTAGCTACTTAAATGAAAGGAAAGTATTTGTAAAAATGGCATCGTAATAGCATATCTAAAATAGTGATTAATGCCTGGTCAGGAATACCTCAAGGTACACACTGTGATCCTCTTCTCATTTTAATTTTTATAAATGATTTACCAAACATTTTTCATTCCGCAAAATGCTTAATGTTTGCTGATGATGTCAAGTTAAGTATTTATGAATATTGAAAAATACTGCGTCGTTTCATATAAGAAAAAGTTTAATCCTATAGCCTATGATTATTATTTGAATAATCTTAAGCTCACTCGCAAGGAAGAAATAAACGACTTGGGCGTAATTTTCGACTGAGGACTAACGTTTTCTAAACACATACTACATTGTCTCGATCCTTTGACATTGAAGGCACTGTACGTCTCTTTAATTCGAAGCCGCCTAGATTATTGCTCGTTGGTATGGAACCCGTTCTATCAGTCCTATGTAAACAAGATAGAAAGAGTCCAAAAAGTGTACCAAGTATGCATTATATAAACTGCGCTGGCCAAATGGTCTCCCTAGTTACTTAGGCAGACGCAAATTGCTCGGTTTGCAAAGTCTCGAAGATAGGCGAATATATTTTTCAGTATTATTCGTGTACAATTTAATATACTAGAACATAAATTGTAATGAATTATCAAATTTGATCTCCTTCATACTAATCACCAAGATTTGAGGCGGGTTCGTTTATTCGTAGACCAAGTCCACCAAACAAACTATGCCTTCAATGAACCAATGGTAAGATGCATTCGATTCTACAACAATTATACTAACCTAGATTTTTGTCTCAATTTATATAACTTTAAGCAACAATCGTTTTCCATATTTAATTGAATATTCTTAATATGTTCTGCATATAGTCTGTAAGATTCATCTGTAGACTAAAATAAATAAATAAACAAAATAAATAAACAAATAAGCTTGGGGGCAAGCTATTTCTTTGTTGCCCAGAAAGCTGAAACATTATTTACACAGGAAATTGCAGTTTTACAATTAATTAAAATTATACTTTTAAAAATTCAAGAGCGGATTAATAAATTCTTATTCGCAGGAAAAAAAAAACATTTAGGGAGTTCACAACGTGTTGTATACTGTCGTGTTGTTGTATGTCGTAAACTTTAACATGCTAAAACTATATTTAAGGGTTTCGCAAGCTACCATAAAGTCTTATTATGAAATTTCACACCGTTAAAAAATAGTTTGTTATGGTATTCAAGTCCTTTGAATATTTATTTGTAAATCTATGCGAAACGCTGCACCCGCTGGTGGTGGCAAAAAATACAAATAACTTAGAGAGAGACTTGGCATCAGTTGGCATTTCCAAACGGCCTAAATTGCTTTATTGGATTCGGCCAACAAATAAAATACCACAAAGCTTCGTGTGTTTATATGTAAGTTTTGTCTGGGTTAGGAAAACTGGGTTCAAAACTTACCTTTTGATGTAGAAAAATCGCTTACGTTATTTTCGCGGTTAGGGCTCGATATGTATTAGAGGTTTACGCCGACAGGCTTTACGGCGGCGGCGTGGTCAAGTTCAAAAAGAATCGGCGGGGGCAGCGAGGCCGGCGCGTCTGGAAACGCCGGCGCTACTGCCCATAAGGTAGATTCCAAAGAATCTTATCATGTCATCTCGTCAGCGTTAGTGATCTATTATTTTTATTGGCCAACTAATAGACATAAGAACGATTATGAGAATGTAAACGTAACAAAACTGTCAAAGCTAAACTTCAAAATGGGGGGGGGGGGGATTGCCAGATGGGTGTACGTAACCAATAGTTATTCAAGACACGAACCATTCATCATATCAGTATAGACACGAATTGACATGGCCACTATGAAAACGCCCACACTGACATACGGTAAAAGAATCGGTGGTCACATACCACGAGGCTAGAAAAATATATTTCTTTTTGGAATTGGACACGGAGCGAACCACACTCATCAGCCCTCGCAAGAACGGAATTACAACCAAACAATTAAAGTGGATTAAAAGCTTGTATGAAAAGCTGGCGACATTCGGGGAGTCGCTGCTCACCCCTCAGTGGAAATTAATAGAGGCAAAAGGTGCCGTCATATTTCTTCCGACAAATCCCCAGCCATGTTGTTGCGTAGAATAAAGAAGTTGTGAGCATCAAATCGGGACTACTCATTTGACAGCAATTGAGTCACCATAAGCCGGTAATACACAATCATTACACGTAAGTCAGCCACTTTCTTGCCACCATCCATTGGAAACGAGCTATCCATCAACCGTAAATAAAGATTCCTGTATGGACCGACAAACCAAGGTCAAGCAAATTGGCGCCCAACTAAACGGGTGGAAAATAATAAGTTTTTGTTGAACATAACCACACTGAAGCCCGGCATAAAATAAACGCGTGCTCAGCTGAGGGAATATAGCAATTTCATCATCGAATCAATTTAGTACATCATAAACTTAGATTTAAGGAAAAATTAAAATCTTTTAGTCGTTTTTCTCATTTTGTTGGTCACAAAATTGTACGTCGGTGAACCAAACATATTCGAGTTTAATAGATTTTTGATAAATTTTTTCTTTTAGAAATTTCGCTATTATAAATCATCATTGAGATTGAATCAAATAATTATCTTTTGAATTCATAATCACTGTAAATCAATATCGTCCCAGTCTTCACACGGCATAATTTACTTGATTTTTATTGGAGCTCGTTTTCAATCAAAATTTTTGTGGATATTTTGATTATTTAATTCCGCGGGGGTGAATGGTGATCGATCTGCGATGCGAACACCATTGATCAGCAGTCATAACCATTCTCGTTCAGTTCAGTTCGCCAATTCTGAAAAGCAAGTTAATTTAAATTTTTTAATCAAGTAACACCACACATCGACGGTCAAGATTTTTGAATATTTTGATAATTTTTCATTTCGTATTTCGCTATAAGTTTGTGCAACGTAACCGATAACACGGTCAATTTTAATTGAACCAAACTATTAATTTTTCTTTATTTTTTTATAATTTCTTTGGGTATTCAGTCCCAATAAAATTTGAAACTCGTTTGATACGATGATAGTAATCTCGTTTAACACTCTCAAACTGGTTGAATATTCTCAGTCTGATTTGATCTTCCGGTAAATTCGGGAGTGGATAGTCTTGATCTTTGTTGCGTACCTTGTTGGCGACAGAAGGGACCGAAGGAGATACAGGTAATACTCCCAAGTATTCAAGGCCTTCGCTGCATCACGGGAGCCAACAACTTGGTCCATAAAAAGATTTGAGCTATTGCGTGAAACGCCATTCTCAGAACACGTTCGGTATAATATTAAACAAAATTTTGGACCGAAAATCACATGAGATATACAACCAATTGAGCGTGAACTTTTTGTTAAACTATTAGATTTAAAGCAATATTCAAATAGTGATCGATTTATGCGGCATTATTTTTGAAAGTGGATATTCAAAACGACATACTCATAGAATGAACTAATAATAATAATAAATAATAAACTGAAGTAAATACTGTACTGATTTTAAATCGAGTACCATCATCTTATAACATAGACATTAATAGCACGGATTTAACGTCTACCGTTGGCAGAATTTTTTAACAATCGGAATTTACAACTTGGTATTTGAGTCTTTGAACATGGAATTGTTTCACATTCTCGATGCAACTTATTTGACATACAAACAGCGACAGATCGAAGGGGGGATATATAACTTATATCCATCGCCGGTTCAATGGACCGACACCGAAATAGCCGCCCTCAATGGTAAAATATCTGCTAACGTTGGCCAACCATGGTTGATAAAATCCCATGCCATACACCAAATGAATGAGTTGGAAATATGTGAGAGAGCATATCGGGAACTGAAGGCGAATGAGGTGTTAACACCTCAGGGTCGTCTTCATCAAATGATACATTATTGTTATCGAACCGCTCGGTTGAAGTTTAACCCCGAGTTGGCTTCACGCCAGGCAGATGTGAACGGAAAATTTCAGTCGAAGATTCGTGAACTTCGGATGTCTTCACCGAACACGGGAATCCCGTTGGGCGATCCCCAATTAAGTGTTAACTCGACCTTCCATGGTTTTGAGAATGAACGGGGAACGATGAGTTCAACTCAAAATACTGTGCCATCACAATATTTACCCTTAACCATACCAGATTCGATTCCAACCCAGAATATACCGACTTCGGTTCAGGCGACTGAACCACGGTATAACCTGACCACCAGTACGGTTAATTCAAATGCTCAACCAGCCGTTCTCAATTCAGTGTCAGGCGGAACGGAACCAACACACCCATTACACCAACTGTCTGTAATGGTACCTGAGTTGCTGAGAGCCCAAAAACGGATGCAACAGCAAATGATCCGTGATCGGATTCAGTTGCAGAAACAAATTCCTGACGTTCGTGATATGAACCAAACCATGCCAACGACCTGTAATCATACCTGGATACCACCCTCGGTGGATCCTCCGCATGGTTCTTTGGGTGGTCCTGCAACCTTACAAACTCAAACGATCAATACCTACCGTGGTCTTAGAACGTCACATATCCAAGAACCAATTAATAAACCATCTCATTTATTTCCGAATTATTCGCTATCCGGTCCACCACAATCACGACCAAATCAAGCCACTAAATTCGACGAATCTTCCCAAGCGGATGCAATGGATAGGAAATTCAGAGGCTTACCATCATGGATGGGACGTGCTCAATTCGATGGCGTTCATGTGAACGAAAAATTTCTATCGGTTGAAGATTATTTGGCTATTATTGGCTCATTTCGATATAAGATTGGAGTACCCGACTACGAATTAGTTACGCGTTTGGTGCCCACACTCACGGGGGCCGCTCGACAATGATACTTCACCGAACTGAGGAACTTCAGAGTTTACCAAGATTTTTGCACGAAACTTCGAGCTCCTTTCCTCAACAGACATACTCGGGCCCAAGTAATAATGTCATATGCACAGATTAAATTCGACCCACGTTCGCAAACACTGCTGAAACATATCGATGACTTGACATTCCAATTGCAGGGTAAATCCTGTGGTCTGGATGAATGGGACCACCTCGATATCATCATTGGTACCTTATCCGATCATCTGCGTGAACACACTCGACAAGTCCACACGTTGGAGCAATTGCGTGAGTTCGCTCAGCGAATTGCACCACATTCGTTCATTGTTGCCACACCCCGTCCGGAAAGAACCCGTTCGGATAGACACCGATCAGTGCCACGGGAAATTTTGGCAATACACGATCCACCGGATGATTCTTCACATTCGGAATATACCGCTTCGTTTCCTGGGTCCGACTCCGATGACAGGGAA
The DNA here is from genome assembly GCF_001687245.7 of Rhagoletis zephyria. NCBI lineage: Eukaryota > Metazoa > Arthropoda > Insecta > Diptera > Tephritidae > Rhagoletis > Rhagoletis zephyria. The sequence goes on along the minus strand of NW_016157310.1, from coordinate 100,642 downwards.
TGTGCATACTTGAACAAGCAAAAGAAACCAATTAAAGCGTCTCAGAAACAAACGATGTGCAAAATGTCTCGTGTGGGGCCACCACTTCAAAAAGTGTCGAACCTAACCGAATAGGGTGATCTGCTACAAATGTACACGACCGGGGGTTACGTCTGATCAATGCTCGTGTTCAAAAAACGCGTAAAGGAATCAATTGGGATCCACTGTAGCTAACAATCCTCATTCGACCGAAGTCCCTCAACAAATCGACAAATCTTCAGGACCGAATTCCAGTAATAATTCTACTCTGATTCTTAGCGAGTATAATCAAACTCAAAGGGATGGCAAAGAACCATCAACCCAATGTTCTGAACGAACACCACTAATTACCAAACCTACTTCAGCTCCAGTCCATAATCACAATCACGACGGAGACAACAAAGTTAACCCACTACGACTCCGCGATGTTTTCTTTATCTCAGAAAAATGCTTGACATATAATATGCCGAACGATTGTCGCGATTATCTCACGGTTATGGTTAACAACCAGTCTCATGCGGTTTTACTCGATGGTGGAGCCGAGGTCACAGTCATTTCACAAACATTTTATGAGAAGTACAGATGGGGGCAGTTGCAACCTACCAAAACCTCCATTGGTCTTGCCGATAATTCGATTTCATTTAAGGCCATTGGTAAAGTGGATGTATTATATACGGTCGGTAGTCTTACCCGACTGGTGCCAACTCTTGTCGTACCTATCTCACTGAAACACCCAATTATGGGACGGACATTCCTTGAGGCCTTCTTTTTCGAACTGGTGCAGAACCAAGAGAAAGTTCAACGATTTTTAAAACATACAGCCAAAGGTGATACTGAAGAAGTTGCATCCGCTAAAGTCGAAATGGTTACGGCGGATAAATGTATTAATTTTTGTAACCAGCCACCAGGGAGTGGGAAAGAACAAGCTCAGGTATCTTCTATGAGTAATGATCTGGAGCCAA
>NW_016157310.1:95439-97520 GCF_001687245.7 Rhagoletis zephyria | reverse complement strand
GGGTGATGCAAAACCCGTCATGAAACGCCAGTATCCAGTATCGCCATATGTGGCTGAACAAGTTCAAGCCGAATTGGATAAAATGCGTAGTTGTGACATCATTATGACCATCGAAGAAAGCCCTTGGCGGTTACCAATTCTGGCTGTAAAGAAGAAAGACGGAACGTGTCGCGTGTGCTTGGACGCCAGAGAACTGAATAAAATTACCATTCCAAATGCCTATCCAATTACGGATACTAACCAAATTTTAGCACGACTAAAGTCAGCAAAATACCTAACCAGTATTGATCTGTCTCAAGCTTTCTTTCAAATTCCTTTGGCAAAATCGACTCAACTGAAAACCGCTTTTGCATTCGGTAATAGACTTTATGCTTTTCGTGCCATGACGATGGGGTTGAGAAATTCACCCCCCACATTAGCTATTATCATTGATAAAATTTTCCGTGATTTGGTTCCACATGCATTCGCATATGTGGATGATTTTATAATTTGCACTTCGACGTTTGAAGAGCACGTTAAGATATTGGCTATTGTTACAAAACGTCTAGCTGGGGCCGGCTTAACCATCTCAACATCCAAATCGAACTTTTGTTGTAAACGATTGGTATTCCTGGGCTACGTTTTGTCTCAAGAGGGTTTATCTGCTAATCCATCTCGTATTCGAGCGATTGTTGAATTTGCACGGCCCAAAACGGCAAAAGAAGTCAGACGGTTCGTTGGTGCAGCAGTCTGGTACCGTAAATTTATTCCAAATTTTGCGGAGATCACAGCTCCCCTTTGTGAATTGTATAAAGGAAACCGAAAAGGACCCATTGAATGGAATACCGCTGCTGAACAAGCCTTTCTCAAACCCAAAGAGTGTTTACCTACCACTCCCGTTCTGACTATGGCCGATTATTCAAAACCATCCAAGGTTTATACCGATGCCTCGTTGATCGCAGCGGGGCTGTTCTAGTACAAGAACATGATGGGAATGAACGTGTGGTTCAGTATTTTTCTAAGAAATTCTCGAAAGCCGAACAAAATTACACAGCATCTGAACGGGAATGCCTAGCCGTTCTCTTAGCGGTCGAAAAGTTCCGTCCATATTTTGAGGGTCGTGAATTGGTTGTGGTAACGGACCATGCAGCTTCGCGCTGACTACAAACTCTCAAAGACCCAGCTGACCGTTTATGTCGTTGGGCGATCCGATTATCACCATACGATCTCAAAATTATTCATAAACCAGGAAAACATTTGGAACTTCCTGACGCCTTATCTCGTTCTTTTGCTCTTCTCAACATCGTTCGTAGAAATCCAATTGACCTTCCGAGTAATTTTCACGTTAATCGTATCCCAATCACATCCGTGATCAACATTGACCCAAACACGTGCGATAAATGGTACAACAAAATGTCTGCCATGGCCTCAAAACAACCATTAGATAGATATAAAATCGAGAACAACCTCCTATATCACCGATTGAAATTTTCCAATCAAAGTGCGGAAATACTGTGGACATTTGTGTACCATCTTCTGATAGAGCAAAAGTCCTCGATGAAAGTCATAAACAACAATCCCATCAGGGTGTTTGGAAAACTTATAGACGTATCTCACAACTCTATTACTGGCCAAACATTTATGAGTCCGTTTACCAGTACGTTCAGCAATGTGAACTATGCCACCGCATTAAACAAAGTAATGAGAGCACCAAAACACCTCACGGCGAATATAGAGAACCAAAACGACCGGGTCGTCAATTATCGATTGACTTCGTCGGTAAGCTGCCCATGTCTAAAAATCGTAACCAATGGATCTTCGTAGCCATCGACTGCTACTCGCGATATGTCTGGGCGCAGCCCATGAAAAATGCAAACGCCATATCCGTAGTCAATTATCTTCGACATATATTCACGGTGAATGGCTGCCCTGAACTTATTATATCAGATAATGGTAGTCAATTCATCAGTCAAACTTTCGCAAAGCTTTGCGCCGATTATAACATCAAACACATGAAAACGCCTTTGTACCATCCACAAGCCAATCAGGTAGAGGCGACAAACAAAAGCATTAAACTTGGATTACGTGCTCACATGGCTGAT
>NW_016157310.1:94330-95280 GCF_001687245.7 Rhagoletis zephyria | reverse complement strand
AAAAGCATTTAACTTGGATTACGTGCTCACATGGCTGACCTTCTTGAACATTCCCGCTGGGAAAACCATCGGTCTCGTGTTGTTCATGATACTAACACTTCAGTGCATTCAGCCACGGGCTACACGCCATATTTCCTGCACACTGGTCGTGAATATGTGAAAGATGGAAACGAATATAAATTATTATTGGATGTAAATCCATACCATACACAGGATGTGGAACAGCGTAAAGTTCTGGCTGATGAAATTCGAGACAAACAGTTCGAACAATATCAACAAACCGCACAACGGGCATTGACCCGCAAAAGAGACGCCATTTCGAGATGGGCTCGGAAGTGTACATTCCCAATCCTAAACAGTCCGTGGCCGGAGAGGGCTATGCACAAAAACTAGCCCCACCAAAAATTAGAGCCTATGCTTCACGGAACCTTGGTTCCAATTCATATGAACTGATCGATGCTAAACACCAAGTGCTTGGCATTTATTCCGCCGATTTAATCACAACACGTTAACTCATTCAGTACATTCGCCTTCCCAAGAATTTTGATGAATATATGGTTCGCCTTCATACTCCATTGATTCTTCCTTATTACAGGGTACCCGGCTTGAATAAATTAATTAAGTTTAGTTTTGTTATATCCATAGTTTTGTTATATTATATCCTCAGTACATTGCTAGTAAATCGATCAAAGCAAACAAGAAAAGATTCATAACCAAATCATTTACCAATGCCTTTCATCTACCGTAGCTTATGTAATGCGTACTGAAACTAAATAGTAAAGAAGGATCATGTGTACATACATATGCGCTCAGAGGCGAACTGAACGAGTCAGGATCAGGATGGGGTTGACGAAGATCATGTAGAACGATTTCGATATAAGGGGTCTAACGTCCAGGCCGTGAATCGCATTCGAACCACCATTCTCATATCCCTACTAAACGCTCCACAG
>NW_016157310.1:84012-94196 GCF_001687245.7 Rhagoletis zephyria | reverse complement strand
TATAGACACGAATTGACATGGCCACTATGAAACCGCCCACACTGACATACGATAAAAGAATCGGTGGTTGCATACCACGAGGCTAGGAAAATATATTTCTTTTTGGAATTGGACACGGAGCGAACCACACTCATCAGCCCTCGCAAGAACGGAATTACAACCAAGTAATTAAAGTGGATTAAAAGCTTGTATTAAAAGCTGGCGACATTCGGGGAGTCGATACTCACCCCTCAGTGGAAATTAATAGAGGCAAAAGGTGCCGTCACATTCCTTCCGGCAAATCCCCAGCCATGTCGTTGCGTAGAATAAAGAAGTTGTGAGCATCAAATCGGGACTATTCATTTGACAGCAATCGAGTCACCATAAGCCCGTAATACAATATCATTACACGTAAGTCAGCCACTTTCTTGCCACCATCCATTGGAAACGAGCTATCCATCAACCGTAAATAAAGATTCCTGTTTGGACCGACAAACCAAGGTCAAGCAAATCATTAGGCATTCGCCATGGCGATTCAGATTGTAATTGTATTTAATTCATTCATTGAATTAGTTTTAAATTTAAATTACCTTACATTCTACTTGAATTAAAATCTTGAGTGTCTGCCCCTGATGGATGGGCGAACAGTCGAAAGTCTGAGGTATATATGTATGAAGACATTCCCGACGAAATTCAAATAAATTCATGCATCAAATTTGTGCATGTCGACAAAAGAGACACATGCGACATATTCAGCATTATTATTTACATTGTATATACGGGAAGAGATTTTCCGAATTTCGCAAGCTCCTACTATAGTAAAATTTATTAAACAATTATCTAATTAAAAATCTATATACCAACGGTGGGCAAACGTGGCTCTTTGAGCCAAATGCGGCTCTTTGCTTAGCAAAGTGCGGCTCTTTTTAGTTTCTTGCTTAGAACATTTTTGCTCTTTTTACTTTTTAAAATACATACATATTTCTTTGCTGGGCATTCTTTTCCATTGTGTTGTTTTTTTGTTTTATTCTTTTTATATACTTACTCAAATTGAGATCGGAACATTACCCGCAGTTGGAGAATGAAAATTGGCTTTCTGACTTAATGTTCTTTACCGATATGATGGAACATTTGCAAAACTTTAAAAAGGGGAGAATAAAACTGTTTTTGATTTGTCGCAAATTATTTTAAGTTTTGAAGCTAAACTAGGTCGTTTTATTCATGATCTCAAAAAAATAATATTTCATAATTTTCCATGGCATATTTCACATGATTTAAAAGAAGATTTTGAAAAAAGATTTGCCGATTTTTAAGTATCTGAATGTACGTTTGCATACTTCATAAACCCTTTTTTATGTGACATAATTGAGGATGAATTTACAATATTCGAAATACTCCTTTTTAAGAAAAGCGAAAAGGAGTTGGAGTTTTTGGAATTAACTCTTTCGATCCGAACGGGACACATACGTCCCGGCAGAAGTTTGCTCATAACTAAAATAGAATCTATTGGAATTGGGTTAAATATCACCCGTCTGGTATTTTGGGATTCAGGTAATGGTTCGAAATGGTTTTCGTGCAGAACTCTTACAATCAAGCCATTTAGTTCTTTTCTGAAAATGACAGTACTTTTTTTATGGGTCATGAATATGTCCCGCTTAGTGTTTGTGGACATTTTCTCATTTTCTTTGGCTTTTACACAAAGTTAAGAAAAGTAGTAAAACAATAGAAATAAAAATAAAAATACATATATGTCACACACTAGGCACAACGATAGTGCGTGTGGTAGTTCTCGCGCTGCTGGCTTTGCAGTGGGCGCTGGAGACGACGGCCGGCTGTTGCGGATGCAGATCAGGGTGGTGGTGGCGACGGAAACGGCAACGGCGACGACGTGGAATCGATGGCGAAAGTCCAGTTAGTGTTATTTGCGGTGCGCTACGCTGGATTATAGCGACTGTAGGTTCACGCGATAACCTCTCCTGCAATGCTCCTGGTACAAGGTGCGGCTGGCAGCGTAGAGGAGTACGACTGACAAATTTTGGGGTTGGACGCGGTACGGCGGACTTTTCGCGGAACTGGCAAGGGGGGCTGCGATAGCCACAGACTTTCCGAAAATAAATACGCAAGCGATTTGTTCTTTGCGAAAGAAAAATGTCTATTTATTTAAAAAGTTCACTGCGATTCCAATATACTACTGCGAATGTTTGAGGTTAAAGAAAAACTTAGAATTTTACAAAACGATTGCGAATTTACAATTTTGTGACCGCTCGGCTAAGTTGATGAAAAAATGTGTATGTACATAAGTTTTTTTTTTTATTTTGAAATGTCAGCTGCACGCTGCTTTACCTACGGGCGTTGCCAACCACGCAAATTCATAAAATATTTCAAAGTTTACAATTGATGGTATCCACTAACTACAATTTTTTTACAAGTTAGGTAATTCAAAGGCAAAAGATACAAAAGCAAAGGATACAATATGTAAGTAGATAACAATTCTAAGGTAATTCAATTTTAAAAATAGTTCATGGTTGCGACGGTTAAACGGCATGCGTCGCTCGTTTATCCATCCTGCCGCCCGTAGACGCGCTAAGCGGAGAGGCCTCTAGCTCCTTCAGTTTACGGATCGCCTCCTTGACCAGCATCCGTGTCGCCTTGCTTCTACCGGCCATGTTACGCACTTTATGTGCTGAACGATTCGCGCGTGCTGGAGGTGCTGATACTTCTTCGCGTTTCGCGTGACGTTATTGCGGCGTGGCCGGTGCGAGCGGTTGGCTCCGATTCTACGCGGAGCTGGTGCTGAGTGCGGTGGCGGATGCGTTGAGTGCGCAGACTTGCGGCTAAGCAGAGTGTGGTAACGCTGGCCGCAAAGCTTGCATACGCCATCGGAGGGGCATTCGCTGCTGTGGTGCGATAACGCCAGGCCATTTGTGCAGAAGTGGTGTGCACGGGCGATCAAATAACGTTGCGCTGTATCGCTGGAAGTCCACTCCCTCGTCCTTGGGCTGCGACTCTGGAACCTGGTCGATCATCATGCTCTCTTGCTGCGGTGTTTTTACGCGGCGAGGTGCCGGCGTCAGAACGCCGATACTACTCCGCGGGGCTGGTATCGGAGCGCCGCTGCTACTGCGAGTTACAGGTGTCGGGACGATACTGATACTGCCAGTTTCCATCTGTAAGTAGGCCGTTAGAGGTAGACTATTAGTGGGGAGTCTACAAGACAATTGGAGAAACGTGAGATTAGAATATTTATTCATAAACACATAAGTACAATTAAATTACTTCGGGATGAAAGAATTTGTTGGCTCAAGTGTTAGTGTATTTAACTAGGGCTCGGTATTAGAATATTTATTCATAAATAGAGATTATTAAATACATTTGAGAATGGGAGTGATTAAAGGTTTTAATTAGTGCGCATTTGGAGAGGGGCGTCACCCGTTGGCAATGGGCATATTTTTACTATGGGGCGAGTGAGAAATACAGATTGGGTGCGGAGGTCTACAACACGAATATGTCCATCTTTCCTATGGTGCACCTTTTCGATGCGACCTAGACGCCATTCAGTGGGAGGTAGAGTATCATCAACAATGAGGACAAGTTCGCCGACTTTTGACTCAGACTGCGGGTTTTTCCATCGGTACCTTTTTTGTAGATCTTTTATATATTCTTCCTTCCAACTTTTATCGAATTCGTGGTGTAAAACTTTTACTTTCTCCCACCTGTTAACCAGAGATAGATTTTGATGATTAATTTCTGGTAGGGCTAAGAGTGGGGCACCTCGTAAAAAGTGAGCGGGAGTTAGCGCGGTGAGATCTGTTGGGTCTTGCGATAACGCAGAGAGTGGCCGTGAGTTCAATACGGCTTCTATCCTAATTAAGAGAGTGCTGAACTCTTCAAACGTAAATTTGTTGGGTCCGGAAGTCCTTTTGAAGTGCATTTTGAAACTCTTGACTGCGGATTCCCACAAACTACCCATATTGGGAGCGCTGGGTGGAATGAATTCCCAGTTGATGCCTTGAGGAGAGTATTTACATATGTATGACATCTTGTGATACTTCTTTTAAGAAAGCGAGAAATTCCCGGTCGGTCGCTCGTTTGGCCCCTATAAACGTTTTACCATTATGCGAGCAAACGTGGCGAGAAACGTGTCCGTGGTTCGAGCTCCGGAGCACAACTCAAGATGGATAGCTTTTATCGTAAAACATACAAAAACGGCTACGTATCGCTTCACTATGGCGTGCGATCTTAGCATTGAGGCCTTCAACTGAAAAGGTCCAGCAAAATCGACACCCGTAATTGTAAAGGGGGGCGAATATGTGCACCGCTCCTGAGGTAGTGCGGCCATTATTTGCGAACGCGTTTGCTGCTTATGGACGGTGCAATGTTTGCATTGAAATATGCATTTCTTAAGGAGGGGCTTGAGCCTAGGAATATACACTTCCTGCCGTATGACTTGCTGCATAAGGCGGAGTTCTGCATGGAGAAGCAGTTCGTGCAGGAAGCGTATGAAAAGAATAGCGAATTGGGATTTTTCGGGGATAATTATCGGTCATTATACGTCAAGGTTGAGTGAGCTAATCGACCGTTGACTTGTAGTAAGCCATTTTTATCTAAAAAATTGGTTGAGGGGAAGTAATGAGCTTCGATTGTCTATAGGTTTAGAATCTGCTAAGTATGATCTTTCGGGAGGAAAATATCGCATTTGGGTTAGGGCTATGAGGCGATATTTAGTATCACGGAGCTTATCGTATGTTAGAGAGATGGGTCGACTTGGGCTCAGTTCCGTATTCGATCCTGTAAGAAATGTACAAATTTAAAAACATACGCCATGACTCTGAGGGCACTGGGAAATGAGGAGAATATATCGATGGCTGAGTGGAAGATCGACCTATCTCGGCCGCCAGTTCGAAAACATTCTATCTGAAAAAATTTTCAAGAACGCCCTATTTCAGAATTCATTTCAAAAATGCCCTATTTCAGCTGCCGATTCAAGGTTTGTAAGTCATTCTGGACCATGCCACCAGAGAGAGGACGTCGATAAGTCTTGGGGACTACAACCTCTTTTACCCATATCGGCAGGGTTATCTTTGCTGCCTACATGTCTCCAAGTGGCCTTTCCGACCAGGTCTATTATTTGTGCGGTACGGTTAGAAACGAAGGTTTTCCAGGTGTGAGGTGGCTTTTCAAGCCAGGCCAGAACAAAAATCCGAATCAGACCACATGTTAAGCTTTCTCGTTGAGAGATCGAGATGGGACTGGACCACTGCTACGAGTTTAGATAAAAGGAGAGCTCCACATAGTTCGAGTCGTGGTAAGCTGGTGGTTCTTAGAGGCGATACTTTGCTTTTAGCCACCAGAAGCTGAGAAAAGATATTGGTTTCATTGGTTGCACGAACATAGACAGTCGCACAATATGCTTTTTCGGATGCATCACAAAAACCATGTAGTTCTATGTGCAGTTGTGGTGTTTAGTTTACCCGTCGAGGTATTTGTATGCTGGGGATAGATTTTAAGCTACTGGCGAACTGGGCCCATTTGGTGAGGCGGACAGGTTTGACCAGCTCGTAACATTCAGTTCCTGTAGTAGCATTTTTGCTTGGATCATTACTGGCGTAAGCCATCCTGCGGGGTCGAAAAGTTTAGCGACAGAGGAGAGAATTTGTCGTTTTTTTCTAGCAGATGATGCTGGGATTGAGTCAATGGTATAGGAAAAGGTGTCCGTGAGAGCATTCCCTTGAATTCCGAGCGTTTTTGTTGTACTAGATTTTTCCAATTGGGGAAAGTTGGTATCGAGCAAATCCTCTTTATTAGTGTTCTTGAGAATAACAGGATGGTTGGCCGTGATTTTTGTCAGAGGGAACCCACCTGATCGGAGAGCTTGGATTAGTTGGTCGAGTGATTTTGTCATCCAAATACGATTCTAGAGACAGAATTTGTACCGCCATAGGATGCGTGGTTTTCACGTCTTCAGTTAGCTGGTGGAGTGTGCGTATAGCTAGGCGCAGAGTTTGCACCGAATGTGACCATTTTCAATTTATAGTCATATATTGGACTCTTAGTATCTGACCGAAATATGATTATTTGGTAGTCTCGGTCGTCTTCATGCAAGAGAATCTGGCGATACATTTTTTCAATGTCACCAATGAAGACAAATTGGTAAGTTCGCCAGTTGAGTATCAACATCAAATCGGGCTGTAAAGTCGGACCGGTATGGAGTATATCATTGAGTGAATACCCGGATCTCGATCTTTTCGATGCGTTGAAGACGACTCTTACCTTTGTGGTGATTTTTTCGGGTTTAATGACTGCGTGGTGTGGGAGATAGAAAGAAATATAGTTCCCGTTCCAGCATTTTCACAGTGAGTTGTTTTTTCCATGTGACCGAGGGTAAGGTGCTCCTCTAACACACTGTCATAGAGGGTTTTGAGATCACCTTTCTTAATAAGGGTTTTCTCCATGCTGAGGATTGTTGTAGGGCTGCGGTTCGAGATTAACCTAAGGCGATTTTTTCCGGAAAATTTGACTTAAACGGAAGCCGGACTATATAACGCCCATCGCCCGTTCGCGTGGTAGTAGATTTATAAATATCTTCACATATTCCCTCTTCGGGAGTTCTCCTGTCAGTTTTGGGACTTTTTTAAGTTTAGAATCTAAAGTTTCATTGGAAATTTCTTCAACTTGAGTGGAAAATGAGGCGAACTTTTCAGGGATATGACCACTTAGGATCCAACCGAAAATGGTATTTTGGGCTAATAAATTTTGGTCAATTTTTTCAATGCCGTTTAGCATAATTTGAGGTATGAGATCACTGCCAATAACGAGATCAATTTGAGAAGGGGAGTGGCAATACGGGTCAGCTAATTTGAGATGGGACCACTTATCTGTTTGATTGTAGTTTAATTCAAATTTTGGTAGCATTTTGTCAACTTTGACAAAACTATTGCTTGCGCACTAATTTCAAAAATCACATTATGTATTACTGTTCCGGTTTTGCTCCTCAGTGTACATACATCTCTCTGTTCTCTACAAATACGAATGTATGTGGTACTTAAATTTAAAGAAATAAAAAAAATTAAAAAGTAATTGGGGTAATTTATGTCATATATAATCTTAATCTTCTATCTATTTTAATAAAAATGTTGTGTTCGTATGTCACGGTCGTCAAAACTCGAGAACGGCTGAACCGATTAGAACATTTTTTTTTGTTTTGTTCGGTGTAATACCGGAACCATTGATATCACAAAAAATTTTGGGGTTGCCACATATTTGAAAATTTTTAAACCCAATTATATTGATAAAATAAATAAATCATGACAATATGGGTACCAAATTAAAGAGGTTTAAAAAAGATAACTGCTGGAAATATTGTTGGTGAGGGCTGCCACCTATTTGAAAATTTTAACTCAGTCAAAATGATAAAATAAATGAAATATTGCCAAGTGGGTGTCAAACTAAAGAATTTTAAGAAGGCTTACAGCCGAAAGTATGTTTTTTGAGGGTTGCCACCTGTTTGAAAATTTAACTAAAGTACATCGACAAAATAAATTAAATATTACAATATGGGTATCAATTCAAAGAGGTTTTAGAAAGATAACTGTTGGAAATATTTTTGAGAAGGGTTGCCTCCAATTTTAAAATTTTAGCTCAGTTAAATTGACAAAGTAAATGAAATATTGCTATGTGGGTATCAAACTAAAGACTTTTAAGAAGGCTTACAGTAGAAAATATTTTAAAGGAGTGTTGCCAGCTGTTTAAAAATTTGGCGTAATTTAATTGATAAACTAAATGATATATGACAATATAGATTTTAAATTTAAGAGGTTTAAAAAAGATAACTGCTGGAAAAATTTTTGAGTAAAGTTGCCACATCTTTCAAAATTTAAACTCAGTTATTTTGATAAAATAAATGAAATACGGTAATTTGGGTATCAAACTTTAGATTTTTAAGAAGGCTTACAGTCGAAAATATGTTTGAGGAGGGTTGTTATCTGTTTGAAAATTTAACTCAATTTAATTGATAAAATAAATAACTTATTATATAGGTGTCAAATTAAATAGGTTTCAGAAAGATAACTGTTGAAGGGTTGCAACCTATTTGAAAATTTTATTTCAATTAAATTGATAAAATAAATGAAGTATGGCCATATGGGTGTCGAAACTAAAGAGTTTTAAAAAGGCTTACAGCAGAAAATATGTTTGAGGAGGGTTACCACCTGGTTGAAAATCTAACTAAATTTAATTGATAAAAGAAATGGTATATTACAATATAGGTACCAAATTAAATAGGTTTAAGAAAGATGACTGTAGGAAATATTTTTGAAGAGGTCTGCCACCTATTTGAAAATTTTAACTCTGTTAAATTGATTAAATAAATGAAATATTGCAATGTCGGTAACAAGCTTTAGATTTCTAGGAAGGTTTACAGCCGCAAATATATTTGAGGAGGGTTGCCACCGGTTTGAAAATTTAACTCAGTTTGCATAATTGATAAAATAAATGACCCTATTAAAATAAAGGTATTAAATTAAAGAGGTTTAAGGTAGATGACTTTTGGAAATATTTTTGAGGAGAGTTTCCAAGTTTTTGAAAATATGAACTTCATAGCTTAGTATGTTGCACCAATATCAAGCGATAAAATAAATAGACCAACGAAAAATTAGTCCTTTGTCAAATATGTTTTATTAACATTATTTATGTACAAGTGTAAAGCGGATACGTGCGATAGGTGGCGGCTGACGGTCGTTCCTGGTTGAATAGGGGAAAATAAGTATCCGCGCTCTTTTCAATAGAATTGAGTTCAACCTCAAAGCAGTAAAACTGTTAGGAGGGGAAGTTAAAAGATACATGTGTGCGTACATATGTATATTATTAAGCTTTAAGGTGGACCGTCTTGGATTGATTAAATAAATGAAATATTGCAATGTGGATATCAAACTAAAGGGTTTTAAGAAGACTTGAAATCGAAAATATATTTGAGGTATAATATGGGTGCCAAACGAAAGGTTATGAAAAATCTTGATTTGGAAATATTTGTAATAGGATTATTACCTACCTAAAAGGAAAGACTGAAAATATTGAAATTAAATTAAATATTACATAACTGGTTCCAAACGAAAAGTGTTTGGGAAAGCTTTACTAGAGAAATTTTTTTAATCTTTCCACTTATCCAAAATCTGAACAGTTTAAATAAATATAGAATTTACAACATCTTATCAAACCAAGTGATCATATTATCAACGAAGAGCTGGTACACAAATTATTTAATGTAAAAAATTAATAAACAAGTAATTTGTAAGCACAAAACAAACCCGACTTCAATACTCATATAAAAATTTAATAGTACCGGTAATTTTACATGATCTAATGATCGGATCTAAACCAAATTAGTATGGGATCATCTGGGAATCGGTGACGTGGGCCAAAGTTACGCGGTAACATACACAAAAAAAAATATTCCGATGAATTGATAACCTTCTCTACTGAAGCAAATAACAAAATGCTAAAAGAGTAAAGAAAACAAAAAACTACTTAATACTTAATGAAAACTTAAAATTGTTGGCACCATTCCCTAGCAATATAAATCAGTTAACTTTTAATCGTAAACAATTTCGTTTGGGGTCGCCATAGCCTACTACGTACGTGCGAGTAAAGAAATTTTGAATAACATGAGAAAATATGATTATGATTATGACTATCACTACTATTGTGAACTCCTATTCCCGATCAAAGATTCCCAAATTAAAGCGAAAGCAGAAGGGCATTCACGAACGCATGCTGCAAATGTTAAGATAATAAGAGCTGAGGAACTGAACCATACAGGAACATTTTTTAAAAGAGCGTGTTATTTCTGGCGTGTGCCGATGACATCGACATCATCGGTAACAGAAATCGCGAAGTCTGTTCTCCCTTTTGCAAGCTGGATATGGAAGCAAAGCTAATGGACTGGTGGCAAACGAGGACAAGACGAAGTAGTATCTCCTGTCATAAAATAATGGGAAAGTGGAGAATTTCGTTTACTATGGAACGCATTATCACCGATAAAAATATCAGTATGGAAATCCCACGCAGAATCACTCTTGCCAACATGTGCTTCTTTAGACTGAGTAGGCAATTCGGGAGTAAAGTTCTCTCTCGACGGAGAAAAACCACACTCTATAAGTCACTCATCATGCCCGAGCTGTTATATGGCGCAGAAGCTTAGACAATGATAA
>NW_016157310.1:66469-83286 GCF_001687245.7 Rhagoletis zephyria | reverse complement strand
AAAAAAAAATCTGCAAAAAAATAAAAGGTTTTCGAGATCCTTCCCCGCAAAGTACAATTTTTTTTATATTTTTACAAAAAAAATTGAAAAAATCGGTAATGATTGTTCGTTATCTTTGAATCTACAGGGCCTAGCAAAAAGTGTTGTATGCACAGCTTATAGAAAATTTTATTACCTTTTAAAAGCTTCAAACCGTTTTGGAATTGCTTAATTCGTTCTTGAGATATATATGATTAAGTGGACCGATTTTTTTTTTTTTTTGCAAAAACGGTAAATTGCAAATATCTCAAAAACGGTACCATAAAATTAAAAATAACCTTGATTTTCGGAATCAGGGGGTGATTTTACATACGAATTTCATAACGGCGTTTCTGGTAAAGAGAAAAAGTTGAAATTTGTGGTCCAGTGTAATTGAGGAGTTAGATGCAATGAGAGCGCTTCTGTTAAAACTGCTTTCTGAGATATGGGCGTTCAAGTTTTAGATGTGTTATAACCAGGGAACGGATTTTATGGAAATTGCCTTTTTTACTGCTAAAGAGATATAGTATATTCGATTAAGAATGTCCACGATTTAGCTTTCTCTGCTTCCATATATACACATTTGATGTTGCCTTTTTTTGCCTTTTTTAAGATATTTGCCTTTTTTGCCTTTTCTACCATTAAAAAAGTGATTATAGCATTTACAATTTTTTTTTTAAGATTAAAAAATATACACATGCCCTGCAGCTTATAGAAGCGCAGGGACCTCTTACCAAATTGGTGTTGGAAAAATTCAAAGCCGTTTTCTCAGCTAACGTAGGCTTGGAGACAAAAAGGGGTGTGGATAAAATTGTAAAGGGCGAGGAAAACGCCCTTATTCCTGATAATATGAACGTTTCAAACGTTCCATAATTAAATTGGGCTCCACTTGTATCAACTTACGTCGAGCGCACATTTAAGGCTTTTCTTCGCGAAAATCGAATGAAAATGCTGCCAGAAAACTTCAAATGCATCTTGTAGTTCAATGTTACTACAACTATACAGATTAAAGTTTTATGAGTTAGAAACTCGAAAGGATAAAATAGTCAAATATTCAAAGTACAAATTTTTCATTTAATGAAACTAGTTCATAGTTTTTTCTCTTTTTAATTGTAATATAAACATTGCTAAAATAAATGTATATTTTGATTGTTCTTCGTATTTTCTGTATTTTTTTAGTGCCTTATTTTGCTTTTTTGCAATACCTAGTGCCTTTTCCTGCCTTTTTCGCTATTTTATTTTGCCTTTTCCAGCCTATTTCGTTATTTTATTTTGCCTTTTTATAGGTTTCTAGGTCCTAAAAATCCGTTCCCTGGTTATAACTTTCTTGTTGTTATAGTATATAAAAAAGTAGTATTGTTGTAGAATTTAAAACAAAATTTTACTGCGGATAAAAATCGTCAGATTACCAGTATTCGACCATAATTTAACTGTAATAAACGCTTTCGATTGAAAAACGTATTACCTATGTTTTATCTGAGTTACGCTTTTTTTGCAAATGTTCAGTGGCCCAAATTATGCAAAAAACAAACTCCTTTACAAACGTAATTTTCATTTTCTAAAATAGTGTTTTTATACGAGTAGTATAACGATGGATTTCAATGTGCATACATCATGAAATTTTTGTACAAAATTCCTTAGGCCGATATTTTCGTAACTCGGCGACGGCGCGTGAGAAATGACAAAAAATGGCGGCGGCGTGGCTCGGCGGCGTATGCCTCTAATATGTATGCGGCTTAAAGGAAAAGTGAGCGCGTAAAACGTTTGCTTGTTTGTTTATTCCCTGAACCGTCCCTGTTTTGACAAGGCACTTCATTTTAATAATCTATCACTAATTTGGTTTCAGAAGTGACAGCACTACTTCATTCCTCTGTAGGGAAATGAACTACTGCGGAACTGGTTCTGTTCTAGTGCGTTTGGAACTATGTATGACCAGTACGCTTAAATTCTCTTTTGTATGCTATCGACTGGCAAATGTAACATTGCGATGTCCGAGGAAGTGTCAATTGTCCCCCGTTGCATCCCTTTGGCTCTAGTTCCGAACCAGTTCCAAATTCGACAAATGAGATCTAGTTCGCTCTGCATTCATGTTACATATGTATATACGTCAGTGTACGAAAATAAACTATATTGTACGTTACTTTTTCGTTTCGTTTATTACTTTAAAAGTTCGGTACAATACGAAACAAAACGGCTGAGTTCACTTTGGCGATAGTACACTACAGTAGTTTAGTAGTTACAGACGAAATGAATCGTGCAGGGAAAATATATTTATGTATGTACATATATGCAATAAACAAATACAAAACGAATGGCTGCAATGAATAAAAAAAATAAAAATGTTTTTTAATTGAATTGGATATGAAAATTTACAGAAAAAATTATTTTTCACGTAATTGAAACGTTTGCATACATATAAAACGTACCCTATGGTACAATTGTCACAAACGAAAAGCAAACGTTTCTCGTTGGGGAAAATGACAGTGAATCTTACAATTTGTTTCTGACTATTTACAAAACTGTACAAAACCACAAATGATATGATGATCGATGAGCAAAATCATCTATTGTGTAAAAGCTAGTGAATTCGATGCGTGTGTGAAAATTACTCGATAGGGATAAAGGTTTATTAAACAAGTTGTGATTGACAACTCAGTGCGGCTTACTTTTAAAGTACTAATTCCGGAAACGTAATGTATAGCAATCGAAAAAATAATCAGTAAAACAACCTTTTTCACATTCCCAGGGGGAAGTCCTAAGAAAAGTGGGACATTTAATTTTGCATTACCTTGTATCGAAAAATAAATAT
This sequence comes from Rhagoletis zephyria, assembly GCF_001687245.7. NCBI lineage: Eukaryota > Metazoa > Arthropoda > Insecta > Diptera > Tephritidae > Rhagoletis > Rhagoletis zephyria. The sequence continues at coordinate 80,459 of NW_016157310.1, read as the reverse complement.
GTTTTTATATGAAATTTTTGAAACTTTTTGAATACATTAGAATGCTGATTACATAGTTAGCAGTAGCGTAATCGAGAACTCATAAGAAATACATTATATTATTTATCACGCACGTAATGCATTACTACTTTTCCGACTGGGATAGTATCAAAAAATATAAACACGATTCAAAATTATTATTTTTTTCTTCAATTTGACTATAAGTTCTTATGAGAGCAATGTCAAATTCAATCACACTTTGTTAAATACATTTTGGTAGGAAAATAAGTGGAGGTATTCTTTAGCTGCAATTATCACTATCACAATGTAGGAACAACTCAGAGAGGAGTTGGAAGCAAGTAACTGTGAATGGCGTAGCTGGTGGACTGGTGAGGGTTCCTTTTTTGAATCGCGGCTCACCCGGTAAGGAGTAAACAACAAATTACAAAACTGTAAGCCTCCAGAGGGTGTGGGTTTAAGATTAAATTGCAGGAAAGCATAACGACGCTGGCGAATTTTAAAATGAAAATTCTACAATATTGTAAATTATATGAACATATCACTAGCTTAGATTGAAAAATTGCGAGTCCAGTTTTTCAAATTTTACAAAAGATAAAAACTTTTTAAACTCATTTTCTTAAATAAATTGTTTTGCAAAAAATTTAATACAAGCTTACGTGTACTCCAAGCTTAAACTACTCTAACCGAATCAAGTTCGACAAAGTTGACTAAAAATGTTTGTATTCTTTGCGAATGGAAAAGGCTCGAAATAAAAACAATAAAATTCAAAATATATAGGCTGTATTTCTTTATTCTTTCTGAACGTTTGGAATCAACTTTTTTGTTTACTTATTCTTTAGAACGTTCCTGATGATATGTAAACGTATATTTCAATGGCATTCTGTTTATTCTGGTTGTGAAATGGGTTTATCCGGAATGTANCTTGACAACTAACTCTTAGCTAGCTATCGCTAGTAAGCTCTCTAAAAATGCTCTCTAAAAACTCTAAGCTAGCTATCGCTAGTACATACTTTCAACCAGGGTCGGAAATAAATCATTATTTTTTAATTTTAACCAAAAAAATTAACAAGTTGTAATCGTCGCAAAACAATTTTAACTATACTCACGTGTTTCTGTTCCTACGTCCTGCTTTAATTTGCAATGATTTTTATTTTTCGAGTTTAACCAATAGAGATTAAAAGTAATAATTAATAGATATTTAGGTTTTATTTCTTTGCTCGACGGAAATAATTATTATTTGATTTTTATTTTTTTCGATAAAAAGTAATGATTATTATAAGATTTTTATTTATTCGCTCAAAGATAATAATTATTATTTAGTTTAATTTTTTCATTTAAGAATAATGGCATTTAACAAACTCCAAAAATATACCAGCGTGATTTCTGACGTATCCTTTTCAGAGGTAGCCGCACCCTAATAAAAGGAATAAGTTCCAAACTTTTCAGGTCAAAATTTCAGTAAGGTGCGTCTGTATGGCCTTTTCAATTTTATAAATTATCATTATTTTTAAGTGGAAAAATAAAACTATGAGCGAAAAAAAAAAAAAATCATAAGATAATGATTAAATGCTGATTTAAATTATTTTACTCATAATGATTACCGTCGCTGCTTTTAAAATCGAAAATAAAATAGTTTTGTGAAAGTATGTACCACATTTCGCTGCTTTTGGTCTGGTGCGGAACTAATTACTATCGGACTGGTTCGTATTTGGCGAAAAAGAGCTAGCACTAAACTAGTTAAGCATAACTTAAAAAATTTTAATGTAACAGTCCGCTTTTGAAACATTTATAACTCCTTAACAACAGAAGGTACAATATATTTTAGGTATATATTAAATATTGCCCCATATTAATGCTTTCAGATGCAAGAAGAAAAACTATCCGAAAGTTGTATTCTAGCAAGTTTTAGAGGTATTTGAAAAGCACTGTAAGCCAAAACGTATTGTACCAGTACGGGTTTTGGGCCATATGATAATTTTCTTTAATTTATAGTCAGAAGAATCAGCACGAATATAATTGAGTAGTCCACTTGCAAACAGCGTTATGTGATTTTATAATAGAAAGCCATAAATTTGAAAAAAACGACTACGACAACAAGTAACATTTAAATTGAATCTTTTTTATTATTACCTGAAAATTTGGATAAATAAGAGCCTTATAAAATTATAACATAACATACCATGACATAAGATAACATTAACAGTATATACGACCTAAAGCAGTTTTATAGGTTCATCAGAAGATGGATACTTTTGAAAGTTTATAAATAAGTATGATAGCGAGTTTTGGAAGAAGAGTTAACATATTATGCTATTTTTTCAGAATATAAAAAGATTTTGCACTGTGCTGTTAGTGGACATGAAACTACTTTAAATAGTGGTACGTAACCCACCAAAAACTAAAAATCGAAAAAATTTTACATAGCGCACTTTGCAAGTGGACTACTAAATTGTAATTGGGAATATAATTGTAATATAATTGTAATATTTATAATAAATGCCTTAACGAAGGGGCAATTACATTGTAAAAAAAATAATAACAAGTTATGGTTCTGATATTTGGGCCCCTTAAGAAGCTCGGGCCCGGGGGGATTCACCTCTCTTCCCCCTCCCTCTCGACGGGCCTGATCAGAGCTAATACAAGATTGCACAAAGAGAAGACGAGAATAAGAGGAAATGCCGAACAAAAGAATTTAGCTTCCCATTTTGCAAACAAAATATGGTATACTATATGTATTCATGACTTTGACGTAAACCTCTCGACAGCAGAACCACAGATCATATTCCTAAAAGTAAAACTAAATTTAGGAATATGTACAAATAGAAATGCTCAAAGTACAAGCTCAAAAAAAGTAATTGACGCGGTGTTTTCAAGATATTTTACCGCCCTTGATTCACAAGTATACAAAAGTATCATATTTTATAAATCATACCGATAATTTCACGTATTAAAAGAATTAAAAATGGAAATGAATAAAAAAAAATTAATCAGCGAAATGAATAAACTTAAATAAAATTAATGTTTCATTTCTAACCTAACCTACATGTGCATGTATGTAACTAAATCGCCTAATAATAGGTTTACATAGAAAAAGATTATCCTCATTTTCGAGCTTAAATCCCTAATCTGTCATTAGAAAAAGAGATTAGCCATATAAAATTATAATTATAAAATTATCTTAGATTAAACCGATAACTTTTTTGCGTATACTTGCGAAGAAGAGGGGGAATGTCAAATGCAAAAGCCAACAAAAATTGACGCTTGCAAGGAAAATAAGTTTGTAAATGTGTTTTTAATAAAATATTAAGTTAAAATATATTTCAATGTCATATATGTGCTGATTTGTTTATTCCGGGCACGAAAGGTGGTTTTTTGCGTTCCTCAAGCTCTGGGCACTTCTGGCACGTGTTGATACATTTTTGACACACGCGAGAGAGTAACTTATTTTTACGCTCTAATTGCCGGAGAAGCCCAGATACGGTTGCCAGACGTACTGATTTTATCAGTACAGTACTGATGTTTCAACTCTTGTACTGATCTTATTCATTTCTTCAATCAGTACGCTAATGTCCTGATTTTTCAAAATTTGTACTGATTTGTACTGAATTTTCTATTCAAACAAAATACTTTAGTATTTTCTTAAGGTTTTTACATAACGTTGGAACTTCCTTAAACTATACTGTAAAAAATAAGAAGAAAATAATTTAATTATAGTTGACATGTTTTAGATAATGTTTGATATGCCCAAGAAATTAATACAACAAAAAGATGAATCGTTTTATGGGCATATCGCCGAGTCGTTACGTACCAGTTGCGATAATATGATGGAGCTTAAATTATTTAAAAAGAAGGCTTAAATTTTTCTCGAGTGTTTTTAATTATCTCGAAAATAACTTTCAGTTTAATAACAATAAATTTCAATATTCGAATGGCTTTTGCCTATTACTTACAACTCCTTTTTCTCAATTTACTGACTCTGTAAAAGAGTTTTGCATACAAGACTCTTAGATACTCTTTGTTCGGGACGGGGTGAAATGGGGGCCGGGAACTCCTCTTGAATTCCGCGGCAAACGAGGGTCGAGGAGGTGCCGAATCCCGAGGTTGAATTAACCCGCAAAAAATTCGCTCAAAAATGAAATGAAACACTTCACACTTTTCACTATTATATGTATATATAATATATGAGTGCCTAACGGCCACTTTATTATATATATATATATGTGTATATAAAAAATTGCTGTAATAAAAATAAAAAAATAGATTGTTGATTAGAGGACCTTACTTGTTGATTGCTCGGAGTTCTCTTCCAAAGTGGCAGTGTTGGGCTATCGCAGAAGGCGAAACCTAACATCCGAGGCGGGTAACAGGACTCGAGAAAAAGGAACTCGAGTAACGAGTAGCTGTTCCCGCTTAGATCACAGCGACATCTACAAGTGAAATTCTCTGCTTCATAAACATACTTAAGGTGAAGGGGGCTAGCGTAAACATGACGCCCGCCTTGCAGTGTCGCTGCAATAAACTTAACTTAATTATTTACAATTCATTTTTTCTATTTCATTTTCTTTAACAAATCATAAATTCATTATTGACTTAACTACTTTTCTTTTCATTCAATATATGGTGCCTCCAGAAATCATCCACCCGAACAGTGTGTTCTGCGCCGTTGGTCGAGTGGGGGTGGCTGGCATGAGCCCCGGACGCAGAATCATCGCATATCCCTCCGCTCCTAACACCAGCAATACCGCGCTGGACCGGTAGAACGACGGGTCGGCGAGCCGAAAATTGTCAAATTCGCTGGTGAATCTGGCGTCCAGCGTGCGAGCGGAGGTTACCCGAGAGAGGCCTGGTTGTACGTCGGCGCAGACCTCCAGTCTCTCGTGCCATCCTCGAAGCGTGAGTCTGCACATGCCTGCATAGCCACCTGGCCAAACTCGAAGTTGGCGGGTCAGCTGAAGCGATATTGTCGACCAGCGCTGCGCTGGGTCGACGATGGCGCGCACTACTTACGTCCTCCCTCGGGAACTGATCTTCACCGCTACTGTGGGTGTGAGGACAGAGAGCCCAGGAGCGCTGCGGGCCGTGCCCGTTACGGACGCTGAGTCCCGCAATCCGTGGCACAATTTCACTTTCTTCTTTCTTTCTTTTCTCTTTTTTTATTTTTAAATATATATACACAACGGTGTGCGGATACGGTATTTCAAAGGAATTTCCGCTATTCCTCCACCTCTTTAACGCTCGAATTTCGTGAAAAGGGACGGATTATCCTACACCGATACCGTTTAAATTTCGTAAATATATATACGTATTAAAAAAAAAATATATATATATATATATACATATATATGGAAGGGGTGAATATCGTACTCACGCACGGCCTTATGCAATTTCCTCACCCCTTCGCGAATATACGTGACAAATTGAAAGGCTTACCTTATCTTGCAGCTTACTCTGTTGGCCACTAATGGGGCTGTCCTCCCGCGGTGGGCCACTTGTTGAGGGCCTTGTTGTTGCGAACTTGCTATCGCGGTGGACCACTGGGTGGGGGCCTTGTTGTTGCGAACTTGCTATCGCGGTGGACACTTGGTGGGAGCCTTGCTGGTGGGAACTTGCTATCACGGTGGACCACTTGGTGGGGGCCTTGCTGGTGCGAACTTGCTATCGCGGTGGACCACTTGGTGGGGGCCTTGTTGTTGCGAACTTGCTATCGCGGTGGACCACTTGGTGGGGCCTTGCTGCTGCGAACTTGCTATCGCGGTGGACCACTTGGTGGGGGCCTTGTTGTATTTGTAGTTGCAGTTTCTGCTGCTGGAGCGCTGGCAAATTTTTGGTTGCAGTTGCTGCTGCTTTGGCTTTTGCAACTGCCTCAGCACTTGTAAGCTGCTTCGTTACTAAAAATAAACCTAATTAGTATGACAAATCTCCTTACTACTTCAGATACTTAGTATGCAGCCGCTCGTTCAAAATTTGTCTTGCTGGTGGTACTCCAGTCGATGGGGCCACTTGACGCCCTTTGCTCCACTCCAGCTCCAAATGGTTGGAAAACCACTCCAACGAGATTTATGGAAACTTACCGGGGCTGTTAAGGTTGTTTTTGACACTGTTTTGCTTGTATTTACCCACAAGCACAAGGGAAAAATGCGTTTTAGCAACGATTGCTAATTAGGGGGCTTGTACGTATTTCACGCGTAAAATGAAATAATTTTCGGCAAGAAACGTATTACTTGCGTATTTTCCCAAAGAAATCACAAAAAAAAACACGCGTTTTCACAAAGAGCTCGCTTAAAATTTATTTCTTGGTTATTTTTATATTTTTTTTCTTTGGCTGCGTTCGGAAACGTCAAATTGGTAGGGGTCTTCACCAAAGAATGTTATAAAAAACAAAAGTCGGTGCCGGGTTTCACCAATGAATGCAATATAAAAAACTGTGTTTAATTGCACACGATTCAACGTGTACAAGAAAATAAAAAACGTGTTAACGGGGGGCGCGATAAAAATTCTCCTTTATGAAGGCAACTTGGCAGTTTATCAAAAAGTGTTTATATTTGAAAATTGTTCGAACTCTTCACTTTTATTTTATTTTTAAACAAATGTGGGTCAACCACGAAAAACTTCAAGCCAATCCGGCACGAAGGACCATGTTCGGGACGGGGTAAAATGGGGGCCGGGAATTCCTCTTGAATTCCGCGGCAAACGAGGATCGAGGAGGTGCCGAATCCCTAAAGTCCTTCGAGGTTGAACTAAACCGCAAAAAATTCGCTCAAAAATGAAATGAAACACTTCACACTTTTCGCATTTATATGTATATATATATGAGTGCCTAACGGCCACTTTATTATATATATANATCGAGGAGGTGCCGAATCCCTAAAGTCCTTCGAGGTTGAACTAAACCGCAAAAAATTCGCTCAAAAATGAAATGAAACACTTCACACTTTTCGCATTTATATGTATATATATATGAGTGCCTAACGGCCACTTTATTATATATATATATGTGTATATAAAAAATTGCTGTAATAAAAATATAAAAATAGATTGATGATTAGAGGACCTTGCTTGTTGATTGCTCGGAGCTCCTTCCAAAGTGGCAGAGTGTTGGGCTATCGCAGAAGGCGAAAGCTAACATCCGAGGCGGGTAACAGGACTCGAGAAAAAGGAACTCGAGTAACGAGTAGCTGTTACCGCTTAGATCACAGCGACATCTACAAGTGAAATTCTCTACTTCATAAACATACTTAAGGTGAAGGGGGCTAGCGTAAACACTCTTTTTAGCGATTTCTTAGTCTTTCACAGGTTTTGCGTAGTTGAAAAATTATTTAAGCCATGAGGAAATATAGACGAACTCCTTAAAAAGTGGTACTTTTTTAGAGTATGGGAGGATCTTAAGAATAAAGTTTGTTTCCTGGCGCAAAGAGAGAAACCGGCTTCTATTTAAAAATTTTTGAAAGTGAACTTCAAACTAAAAGTAATTTTAAAATGAAATGTATAGAATTCTTTGACTATTTAAATACTGAAAATGGGAATGATCTCATTCAAGGTGTATTCAATAAGGTGGTATCGGTACGCCAACAACAAAATGTACATGTATTTTGTTTTTGCTTTTGCGGCGAGGACTGTCAAAAATTTCATAGGAATGATGTGAAAGAGAACAAAAAACAATAAACAATCAACTGCTCCAACCAATCAACAGCAGCCATTTGACATATGAAGCCGTGAAGCGAAGGAAAATAAAAGGGTGCTGCTATCACCTGTTAAATACGCCTTGATCTCATTATTGCTATTCAAAAATGTCATAAATATAAAATAATTTATTGGCTCCTTTGTACGATGATATCAGTAGTCCATTTGCAAAGTGCGCTATGTAATTTTTTTCGATTTTTAGTTTTTGGTGGTTAACGTACCAGTATTTAAAGTAGTTTCATATCCACTAACAATACAGTGCAAAATCCTTATATATTCTGAAAAAAATAGCATCAAATGTTAGCTACTCTAGCAAAAGTCGCTATAATACTTACCGTATGTATATATACACTTTCAAAAGTCGCTATAATATTTATTGTACGTATTTATACAAGTTCAAAAGTCTCCATCTTCTGATGAACTTAGAAAACTGCAAAAAAACGTGGTACTTTCGGTACCTAGTGGAAGACGTCATAAAAAAGAAGCAGACCAACCTTCATGGAAGAGAGAACGCGAAAAGGTTAAAAAAGCTGGCTATATAAAATTTACTGTTTGAAAACTCGATATATTTAATTTCTATATATAAAATTTGCAAAAACTACCACATTGCGATTTTGATTTTTAATGTTATTAGGCTCTTATTTATCCAAATTTTCAGATAATAAAAAGAAATATACAATTCGGATGTTACTTGTTGTTGTAGACGTTTTTTTTTATTTGTGGCTTACTATTATAAAATCACATAACGCTGTTTGCAAGTGGACTACTCATATGTACACTCATGTTAAAATGAATAAGATTTTTATATTTTATGAACTACCAGTGAAGCCTTATGGCGTTTTTATTTAAAATACTTTTTTTTATAAAGGTTTAAAGTATTTTTTCCTTTTGAATGTTTTTTCTCAGATTTATACATACGAAGTATACAAATTGCATATCAGAAGAAAGCGGGTTTGATCACGTTTGTGACGATATTCATTTTGTTTAAATCAGTTCAAACTTGTTTGAAATATAAGATCTTTAATTTTTCGAAGACCCGACCTTTGACCCCTTATAGCACCTGTAACATAGAAAAAGTTATATATCGTTTAAATAAGAGAAAAGGGCGTGCCACGACTATGTTTTTACTTTTCTTAGTAGTTTACATACAGTAATTTAAAATAATGTTTTACCAAAGGTCCAATTTCGAACTTCGAACGGAGAAATTACTTACCTATGACTCAATCTCTCAAAAAAAATGGTTTGGTCCAATACCCAGAAAAAAAACTTGATTTACAATGTTATTGCTATTCAAAAAGTCAAAAATATAAAATAATTTTTTGGCTCCTGTGTATAATGATGTGTACACTCATGTTAAAATGAACAACACTTTTATTTTTTATAAACTATATTTTATTTATATACAAAAATATTGTTGAAAACAAGAACTCAGGCTTTTTATATTATTTTCTGTTGCTTACATTCATAATTTTGATTTGAATAAAAATGTACTGAAAAGTACTGATTTTTTTAGCATGAAAAAGTCTAATGTACTGATTTCGCGCATAAAAAACCTGGCAACCCTAAGCCCGGAAAGCGTGTGGAACAAAGCTAATAGTTCGCATAAAGCTGAAAATTGGTACGAAAGTAGCGAACACTATTAGTTGCGTTCCCTAACTCGCAAGAATTTACAGGGATTTACCGGAAAGCGTTCCCGTACTCAGTTCTCTGGCTTCTTTTGCTTTTTGATATTTTTACAGGTTTTAACCCAGAATATCTGGGGAACGCAACTATTATAATGAAATGTCAAAAGTCCCCATCGATCCTACGTCTGCAAAAAAGTTATTCAAGGTCAAAGGTCACATAAATTGATTTTTTTTAAATTTTCCAGCAAAACGGTAAGGTTTATTATAAAAATAGATGAGACCGAAGTGTAGATCATACAATTGTCTATAAAAACTGTTATAACATTTTTCTTCCTAAGGGTCACCATTTCTGAGATATAGCGATTTAAAGTTGTAGTAGTAGTAATAAATAATAATGGGTGTATTCTTTTGCAACCGAGCTCCAAAAGAACACTCGCTCAAATGACGAAATACACGCAAAGCAACAACACAAACTCGGCAATTTATCCGAGTTCAGCCAGGTCGGTTAAAAAATACGCGACCTGAAGGGTAGTGTTGATAAGTGAAAAAACTGCTCTATTGTTAATGGCAAAGTGGAGAGGGAATTTTTTGTTTCCTTATATACGTGACTTATATTTTAAAAAAGTGTACATATTACGCAAATACCTCGCATAATTACTCATTCAAATTGGTTTTTGTATCTAAATCCCGTTAAATTAATTACATGTTTCTTGCCAGCTATCAACAGGGTTGCTTAAGTCTGGGTTTCCAAAACTTTTTTTCACTTCGGCACCCTTGTTGAGCTAAAAAAAATTTTCGGCACCATACTCTTCAAATGTCTACGAAAACAAGAAAACACAATGCAAACTTTATGCTCCTTTAGCTTTAATGTTAGGACTGAAATTGCTTTGATGATTTCATTATTTCCTTTAAGTTTATTGGGGGCTTTGACAATTTTACCCTGAAATTATTTGACGCTGAAAGCTTGCTGGTGTATTTGTTTTTAACCGACTTCACAAAAAGAAGGTTATCAGTACGTCGGAACATTTTTTTATTATTTTTTTTCTATGTACGGTACCACATAACTTTGGACCACGTTAACCGATTACTATAATTCTTTTTTAACGGAAACGTGTTACCTCACAGGTGGTCTAATTTGGTTTAAATGCGATCATTGGATTATGAATAGATTAACGATAATCTTAAATTCTTAGATGGGATTTGAAACCGGTTTTGTTTTTTGCTTAAAAATTACTTTTTTATGTAAGCATTTGTTGAAAATGCAGTCCCACATAGAAANCTGATTACCTTTTTTATTTATGGGGTTTGCATGCAAATTGCTAGAAATTCTAAAATATACATGTCACCAATTAAAAAAAATGTCGACGTGCTAGAAAAAACCAGAGATTTATTTTAATTCCGCAGGCCTCTGTTATCTTCGCAGCGTCATCCAATACGGATTTTAAATCTATTGGCGGCATCTTCCTAGTTGCCGGGGAATACCGGGGATCATACAGTGACTTCTTGTGTCGTTTTCTGCCTCTTGCTTAATCCTAGACATCGCTCCTTTCGTTTTTAAAACCACCGCATATATCCGCATACTTGCTCCATTTCAAACCATTGTTCTGTACAAATTTGTCGATAGCTTTAAAAATTTCGTCGCTAGTGGCGTAAGTCTGAAGCACTTCGTACTTCTTCGATTCGCATTGCGAATGGGCACCTCACTAACTCGAGAAGACTGCCTCTAAAATCGTGTTGATTCGCTCTTTGACAGTGTGAAGTTACAAAGAATAAGTAATGGGAGCGTTTATAAGACGTAGCTGTTTCCCAACCGTTGGCTATTTGTCTTAGAAACGCACAGTTGAGTAGTTACGCTCAGCCCAACAGTTGGCAACTTTTTTGCCATTTTTTCCAGCGGAAAATTTTTACGCTACCTCAACTCAACGTGTTGGGCTTAGCCTAAACAGCTGATCGAAAGGACTTACTTATATTAAATTTAACGCCGCTTTGTTAGGTGGCAGTTGCAAACAAATTTATTATATTTTATATTACTGACGTGATAAAGTAACGAAAATATTTTATAATAATACTACTTTTCTAAATATATTTATACCCGAGCGCACTTGTGCACAAGGGTATTATAACTTTGTTCACATAACGGTTGTTTGTAACAGGCAAAACGAATCGAGATAGATATAGACAAATGTATACATAAATGATCAGAATGAAAAGAGAAATCGATTAAGCGGTGACTGTCTGTCCGTCCGTCCGTCCGTCCGTCTGTCCGTCCGTCTGTGCACACGATAACTCGAGTAAAAATTGAGATATCTTAACGAAACTTGGTACGTGAACTTCTTTTGGGCGTAGGACGGATGGTATTGAAAATGGGCGAAATCGGATAATAACCACGCCTACCTCCCATATAACGGTAATTTTAAGAAATACGAAAACTGCGATATTTTAGTAACTACTGAAGATAATTCACTCAAAATTGATATTTGCAATGAGTTTTAGACGAAAAATAAGAATATTACAAAATTTTGGCAAATGGGCGTAGCCACGCCCACTTATGGTTACATGTGTATATCTTGGTAACCGCTACACCAATTTCTTCCAAACTTGGCACAGTTGTTGGTCCTGGTACAGCATACCAACTGGCCGAAAATTTCTAAAATCGGACAATAACCACGCCCACATCCCATATAACGGTAATTTCGAGAAATACAAAATCTTCGATAAATCAGTAAATATTGAAGCTAATTTATTCAAAATTGATGATTGCAACAATTCTTTACCAAGAAATACGTTTATGACAAAATTTTGGAAAATGGGCGTAGCACCGCCCACTTGTGATCACATATATGTATCTCGCTAACCGTTCCAGCAATTTGGACCAAGCTCTGTATGGTTATTGTGCTTGCCACATAAAAGCAAACCGTTGAAAATTGTTGAAATCGGACTAAAATTGAGGCCGCTTTTCATATAACGGTAAATTTCAGATATGCTTGAAATTTCAATATTTCGAAATTTAAGGACGCTAATTTACTTAAAATGTATACACCCCGGCTTATCATGTAGCGGTAGCTTTCGGAAAGGTGGAAAACATATATTTAATACTTGCGCCGGGTATTTAATGTTCGGCTCCGCCCGAACTTAGACTTTCTTACTTGTTTTTTATTATGTTTGCTATATAATTGATCACTGTTTAATTCATTGTAACATTGAATGATTTTTTCAACACGGCGGCCGCTCAGCGTTGAATTCTAAATAGTATTGGCGCAACTATCTCTATTTGTTGCAATTTCATTTGTTTACATTTATCAGCTGTTCATTTGGCAGCATATTCATGACGCCGTTTCTAAGACGTAANGTTTAATTCATTGTAACATTGAATGATTTTTTCAACACGGCGGCCGCTCAGCGTTGAATTCTAAATAGTATTGGCGCAACTATCTCTATTTGTTGCAATTTCATTTGTTTACATTTATCAGCAGTTCATTTGGCAGCATATTCATCAAGCCGTTTCTAAGACGTAATTTTTGGGTTCAACAGTTGCCAGCAGTTACGTAGCAGATGAGCTAAACAGCTACGTCTTATGAACGCAACCAATGTATACACGTGCGCGAAACTGCTGCGCTTGTTACGAGAACAGCCCGGCCAGCAAAAAAATCCGAAAATTAATGCGAAAACGGGAAGAAAAGTGGATGAAACACGGATTAGGTGTACAAAAGTACTGAAAGTGGTTGTGAAAAGAGTACGTTTTCAGCTATTTTTCTGGAAATTTTCTAATTCAATTTTACGCTGACAAAACGAACGGGGGAACTACGCTTAAGAGCGAAATATCCCTTTGCTGCAAGCAATTTGTGTTGTGTATGGGGTTTGACGAGCCGCTGAAGGTAATTTTAATAAAAATCAAAATTTTTGATTTTCTGGCCGCCATGTTGAACTTTGATCAAACCGCTTGCGTTGTGTATGGAAAGTCTAAGAAATTTGTCCGCACCACTAGCATATTCCAGCCACTAGCGGTACCCCAGGCATACGCTCGCGGCACCCCAGGATGCCGTGTCACCCACTTTGGGAAGGCCTGGCTTAAGTAGCTAAAAGAAAATTTTACCCGAGTTGAGCGTTCTTTTGTCGCTCGCTTACAAAAAAATGCCCCTAACAATAATAGATTGGCGCTTACTCATATGTTAAGGCTCTGTTATGCATACTTGGCATTGCATGCACTGCTATACCATTTTTACGTAGAAATCAAAAACCAACAGACTTTTACGTATGTAATGCTGTGCGTTGGGTAACCGCTTACACGCGAAGCTCATTTAACAGATTCCTTATGTGACAACTCTCAAGCAATGCCAAGTATGCATAACAGAGCCTTTAGTGTTCGGCCGAGCTTCTCCTCCGGTTTGTGGCGTGCGCCTTGTTATCATACAAAGAGGAGGGAAGAATTTTCGACCTTAAAGTAAGGAAAGTTTTTCTTTGAACCTGAGATGGATTTTTGGTTCAGTGCATGGCCTGCCGAGGGGCGACCGCTGGTAAGAAAAAACCTTTTTATACCCGTGCGCACTTGTGCACAAGGGTATTATAACTTTGTTCACATAACGGTTGTTTGTAACAGGCAAAACGAATCGAGATAGATATAGACAAATGTATACATAAATGATCAGAATGAAAAGAGAAATCGATTAAGCGGTGACTGTCTGTCC
>NW_016157310.1:45835-66451 GCF_001687245.7 Rhagoletis zephyria | reverse complement strand
GGGCGTAGCACCGCCCACTTGTGATCACATATATGTATCTCGCTAACCGTTCTAGCAATTTGTACCAAGCTCGGTATGGTTATTGTGCTTGCCACATAAAAGCAAACCGTTGAAAATTGTTGAAATCGGACTAAAATTGAGGCCGCTTTTCATATAACGGTAAATTTCAGATATGCTTGAAATTTCAATATTTCGAAATTTAAGGACGCTAATTTACTTAAAATGTATACACCCCGGCTTATCATGTAGCGGTAGCTTTCGGAAAGGTGAAAAAAATATATTTAATACTTGCGCCGGGTATTTAATGTTCGGTTCCGCCCGAACTTAGACTTTCTTACTTGTTTTTTAAACGCGTTTATCAACTTGCAATCTTGTGTGTCCAGACACCATTTTTAGCTATAATTATAGATTATAATCGAGCACAAAACATTTTGTTTGCATATGCACAAAATAAACCACGCAAATATTTGCGCACATACCAACTTTTACAAATGGGAATCGAATGAGAATCTTATTTGTACTAATTTGTATTTGCGCAAATATTTGTGTGGTATATTTTCGCAATAGTCTTCTGTTCTCTTTTCATTGCAAGTTAAATTATTTTAATATCTGTTGCAAAATTTTATACAGACAAGACTAAAAAGTAGAAAATATAATAATATGATAATATATCATGCTTTTATATGTAAGTTTACTAAAAAGTAGAAAATAATATTTCACAGTCCCATAGAATTTGTTTTGATAACTTATAATTTTGAAATTTTAGCAAAAGTAATTATAAACAATTTATGAGATTGAAAATGAAAAGCATGGGGCACATAATAGACTTGAATTGATATGAAAAGTAATAATATATGTATGTATGTATGTGGGCATATGAATAACGACCGCTTAAAATCGATCTCAAATTAGTACTTTCGCTGTGGAAATTTTAGGTCTATGTTATGTAGTTTGACTATTAGTGGTGTGCTGAGTCGATACTTTGAAGTATTGATCGATACTCGGTACCGATTTAAAAAGTATCCAATACTCTCGATACTCGGTACCGAAACGTTTAGGCTTCCAATAAGAACGTATGTAGATCAAAAATAAAAGCGGTTTAGGGGAGCCTAGCCTATCAAAAGCAAGTGTAGGGGCTAACTGAGGTTTTAATGTCCATTTTCCATTGCCACAAAGCAGAAAAACTCTTCCTTGTTTCAAAAATTTTTTTCTAGATGAATCGGACGATGTTATCTTTGTAGGCCTGAAGGCTCCGCCAGATAGAAATTCTTTTCTGCGTCACAGGGATGCTTTTGACTGACATTCAAGTCAACTCTGTGATTTTGAAAAGAAGATGTCACATTGGCAACGCATGCGTTGACGCATCTGATAAAATTTGCCCAACTCTCAACATTTGACGCACGCGTATGCGGCAAAGCAACATTAACAACAAGAATGTATAGAATTCAAACCAGCTGATTTTTTACCAATCAAATTGACCCGCTTTGTTTGCGGCAACGTTTTCATTGTGCCGCCTCGGCATCTTCTGTGCGTTTTGTCAGTCAAAGGCATCCCTGTGACGCAGAAAAGAATTTCCATCTGGCGGGGCCTTGAAAGACTTCGTTCATCCGTCAATGCATTTTTTTTTTTCAATTTTAGATCTACGAAAGTGGAAACTAATAAAATGGTAGTTTACTGTTGCGACAATATCAAGAAGGTGATACGAGTGTTTTGATATGTGGTTTCCACATTGCTTAGTACAAATTGTTCAACTTTTGGGAAAGCATCGTCTTAGCCGTACTAATTGTGAAGCATATTCATAGTCGAAACAAAGTCGATGCACCTTTTTTGACAGATATTCTGTCGAAAATTATGTCAAAAAGCTGTAATTATGGTTATAATCGGTATTGGGTATCGAGAAGGAAGTATTGGGTACCGAAATCTTTCTGAAGTATTGGGTACCGAGTATTGGGTACCGCAAGTTCAGCACATCACTATTGACTATGGTCAATTGCTTTGCACTGCATGCGCTCCACGTTTTTCGTTTTCGATACCATAAATGTTTTATAATGACTTTTGCTAAAATTTCAAAATCAATAGTTATCAAAACAAATTCGGTGGGACTAAGAAATATTTTATTAAATTTAGTCCATTTATAAAAGCGTGGTATATTAAAAATTTTTATTATATTTTGTTTATTTCGAAAATTTTTTGCGAGGTTGCTTTGACCAGGGCTTGAAGCCAGGCCCCGTGGAGTGAAGGCACGCACTGCTTACCACTACACCACAACGACCGTCAAATATGCGTAATATGCAAATCATAAATTTGTATAGAATTTGTTTGTATGTTAAGTGCTCACATCTTCTACCTTGATTATTCAATTTAGATGAGCAGGTCCTTATTGAATTAATGAAGAATCATGCTTTGGCGTGCAAGAATCCAAATGTTAACAGGTTCTATCGTGTTGATATTTTTACCAAAAGTACCTTTTCTTATTATTGTTTTTTTAAATTATGCAAAATTGTCGATTAATCAATGATAAGCTCCTAAACTTCTAACCTTTTGGAAAATATCGTTTACGCAGAAGATACTACATTTAATGTGCTTCACTAGTGTTGAAAGAAATTTGAGATCCGCCAGGTATATAAAAGGAAATATACATATTCAGATTCAGCGGAGAATTTTACATGACATGTAACCCCCATTTTTTAGGATTGCCAAATTTTGTATGCGCGAAATCAGTACGTTAAACTTTTTCATGCCAAAAAAATCAGTACCTTTCAATACATTTTTATTAAAAGCATCAGATAATACTTTAACACATCAGAGTTGTTGTTTTTAACAATATTTTGGTATATAAATGAAATATAGTTCATAAAATATAAAAGTGTTATTCATTTCAACATGAGTGTACACATCACTGTACACAAAAGCCAATAAATTATTTTATATTTATGACATTGTTGAATAGCAGTAATGAGATAATTTCCAGCTTCAGTCTTTAAATAGTCAAAGAATTCTATACATTTCATTTTAAAATTACTTTTAAAATGAGTTTTTAATTAGAACCCGGTTTCTCTCTTTGCGAAGCAAACTTTATACTTAAGATCCTCAGTTGCTTCGTTTGAGTGTGGTATTGAAAAAAACAAAATTTCATATTTTTCAAACTGTGGCAAAGTAGGTACCACTACGTAAGGACTTCATCTATAATTCCTCATGGCTTTAATTAATTTTTTCAACTACGCAAAAACTTCGAAAGACTATGAATTCAATAAAAAGAGTATCTAACTATATATCTTGTATGCAAAACACTTTTCCAATGTCAGTAAATTGTAAAAAAAGAATTGTAAGTTATAGGCAAAAACCCTTCGAATATTCAAATTCGTCAGCCTTCTTTTTAAATAATTTAACCTCCATCATATTATCGCAACTGGTACGTAACGACCCGGCGATATACCCTTAAACCTAAGGTGACCAGAATTTTTTTACATTCAAGGAGGACAAATTCTCCACATTGAAAACACAAACAAAATTTTTTTTATTTATTTTAACACATAAATAACGAATCAATTAACAATTCAAAGTTTCTTTAAACACAAGTCAAAAAAGTTAATAGTACACTGCGTTGCGTAATTATAAGACCGTCACATGTTAACAAGTTTTGACTATTTATTTTTAACCGACTTTAAAAAAGGAAGGTTAATAATTTGTCGGACAATTTTTTTTATGTATTGCACCGCATAACTTTCGACCACGTCCAACGATTTCGATAGTTGTTTATCTATCGGAAAGGTGGTGTCTCACAGGTGGTCCCATGCTAATTTGGTTTAGATCCGATCATTGCATCAAGAAAAAATTAAAGGTACTCTTAAATTATTATATGAGAGTTGAAGTCGGTTGTGTTTTTTTTGCTTAAAATTTACATGTTAAATTATTTAATTGTAATTGTACATATTACTTGCAAAAGAATTTGCTTTCATTCTTCGTCTTCCGTCAAATTTCGATTATGATTTTGTATCAACGCTATACCTCGTTCAGCAGTATCATCAACATATTTAATACTTTTAATTGTCTCTAAGACAACCACGGCTGTGGCTTAAACTTAGTTTCTACGCTCGAGCTGGCTAGTTTAAACTAACCTTAGCCAATGAAATGTCAGCCAGTTGTTCAAGATAGACACAGTTTACGTGATCTAAGTTTAAATTTGCACGGAAAAACTGGGCCTCATTTTCCCTTTAGAGTTACATATCGTTTGCTATATATGCACGCTCATTTCTTTATTTGCGTTTCTCATTGCTCATTTCTCGATTGTACATACGGATATACTTTCTTATCGATCCGGTTGCATTTTTTTGAAGAATTTATAGTATTATCCAACGATAAAACAAACGCATTTCTTTATATGTATGCTATCAATAGATTTTATGAATATGGCATAAACATATGTGAGGTATGTACGTAGGTACGTATGTATGTAGGTGTAAATACTAAGCCTCTAAATATGTATGTATGTATGTACATTAGACTGCATCACCAAAAAAAGTTGCGGTTTTTCCGCCGGGATTACAAAATCTATTATAATTTAAGACGTTCACTAAAATATTTCGGAAAAATATTAAGATTTGAGCGAGCTGGACCGATTTGAAAATACCTCCAAAAATGGAGTTTTTTGTGAATAAAAATAGTTTCTTAAAGAACTTTTTGAAAAAAGTCCCTCAGATGACAAAACAAATTAGGATTAAAAAATCTGCATAAAAATATTTAAAAATCTTTGCAACGGAATCGTAATAATGAGATTTTTGATGCTGTTTTTTTACTTTATTCAAAGATTGATTTACGAAAAACTTAAATAACTGGGCCAAAACTATTCTGATTTAGACTTATGGGATCTCAGTAGAAATGTATTTTCTTCCCACTATTTTTATTTATGCGCAAAAAAAGGCCATTCGTGTCCCAATTTTTTTTTTTTTCAAATACCAACTATCTTAATTCAACTTTGAATGATGTTCGTTCATCCTACCTTTCTCTTTCATCCTTTGAATGAGCTTATTAGCCAAGAGATAAAAAGGGTGAGAAAATATCTTTCCAATGATACCTCAGAAGTCTAAACCGGAAGAGTTTAGGTTCAATTATTCAAGTTTTTCTTATACCAATCTTTGAAAAAAGTTAAAAAAAAACAGCATCAAAAATCTCATTACTACGATTCCGTTCAAATTTTTATTTTTTTTAATATTTTTATGTAAATTTTTAAGCCTAATCATCATTTTGTCATCTGACGGGACTTTTTTCAAAAAGTTCTTTATGAAACTATTTTTATACCCAAGCGCACTTGTGCACAAGGGTATATTAACTTTGTTCACATAACGGTTGTTTGTAACAGTCAAAACGAATCGAGATATATATAGACAAATCCATACATAAATGCTTAGAATGAATAGAGAAGTCGATTAAGCCATGTCTGTCTGTCCGTCTGTCCGTCAGTCCGTGTACACGATAACTCCAGATGTCTTAACGAGATTTGGTATGTGGGTTTCTATTTATCCAAGGTAGGTTGGTATTGAAAAGGGGCGAAATCGGACTGTAATTTCCAGAAATACGAAAACTGTGATATTTTAGTAACTACTGAACATAATTCACTCAAAATTGATATTTAAAATAATTTTCAGACGAAAAACAAGAATATTATACATTTTTGGAAAATGGGCGTGGCCACGCCCACTTATGGTTACATGTGTATCTTGTCAACGGCTCCACCAATTTCTTCCAAACTTGGCACAGTTGTTGGCCTCGCTATAACATACCAAATGGCCGAAGATTTTTAAAATCGGATAATAACCACGCCCACATCCCACCTAAGGGTAATTTAGAAAAATACAAAATCTTCGATAAATCAGTAAATATTAAAGCTAATTTATTCAAAATTTATGCTTGCAACAATTCTTTACCAGGAAATACGTTTATGATAAAATTTTGGAAAATGGGCGTAGCACCGGCCACTTATGTTGACATATATGTATCCCGGTAACCGTTCCACCAATTTATACCAAGCTCGGTGTGGTTATTGTGCTCACCACACAAAAGCCAAACGTTGAAAATTATTGAAATCGGACTTTCATATAACGGTAAATGTCAGAAATGCTTGAAACTTCAATATTTCGAAATTTAAGGACGATAATTTACTCAAAATTGATACACCCCGGCTTACCAATTACCATATACATTTTTATTATTTACACTTTCTTACTTGTTATTCATAAAAAACTCCATTTTTGGAGGTATTTTCAAATCGGTCCATCTCGCTTATGTTTTAATATTTTTCCAAAACCAACAACCACGTGATCAAGTACGAATTGTAGCGGAATAGCTGCGCTTTATTGTGTTGGCTTAACAAATGAAAAAGTGGGGAAAAAGCAACGATAATTTACAAGGCGAACTTAGCACAGTGCGTAGGCAACTGGCTGAGTCAGTGGGATCGTCGGTTCGAATCCTACTGAAAGAAGTCTGATGAGGAAATGTGGTGATTTCCGAAATAGCTATCACTTCTACCATTTTTTCAAATTATTGTTGCTTTTCCACAATAAGTTTTTCATTAAAAACGGCCTCAAGCTCAATAAAAATTGTTGAATTTAATATTTTTCCGAAATATTTTGGTGGACGTCTTAAAATATAATACATTTTATAATCCCAATGGAAAAACAGAACCTATTTTTTGTTTTTTGTATGGGGATTGATGTAGTCTAATGTACATACATATGTATATGAAGACTCAACATAAATCTGAAATAAAAATTCCTAAAATTTTTTAGTAAGGGTAGGCGGCATAGCAGCAATCGACTTCTAAAAATTATGAGCGATATTATGATGGTCTATCGGGCTTTGCTCAATTACATTTCTGTCCGGTAACGTCCTTTGCTTGCTGCTCGTTGCCGGTTGCGAACCGCTTCAGGGCAATCATGTTTGATCCCGCGACTTTGTTTTATCGATAGAATACAACCGCATATAATAGTAGTAATAATTTATGCGGTATCCAATGTACTGTACTGTTCCAAACTGCAGCGACAGCAGAAGCTATAATCGCAGAACATAATCTACTCGTAGCACAAAGCGCAAAAGTAATCGAAGCCAGCACAGCGTTGGTGTGTTTGTCGCCATTATTTATCAGTTCATTTTCGGATTTACAGCAAATGTGTTGTAGAAGAACAAAGTCCGGACGACTGCGTTGCAACTGGAAAGATGCATCACAGCAGAACTAAAAATGTTTCCCTTTCATTAATTTGCATACGAAATTAGCAAGCTTGGGCACATGGCTTAACATATGTACATTAGGGTGGCCCTAGGCTTTGCCAGATTTTTTATGCGCGAAATCAGTACATTAGACTTTTTCATGCTAAAAAAATCAGTACTTTTCAGTACATTTTTATTCAAAGCAGAAGAATGAATATAAGTAACAGAAAATAATTTAAAATGCCTGAGTTCTTGTTTTTAACAATATTTTGGTATATAAATAAAATATAGTTCATAAAAAATAAAAGTGTTATTCATTTTAACATGAGTGTACACATCATTATACACAGGAGCATATAAATTATTTTATATTTGTGACTTTTTGAATAGCAATTATGAGATCATTTCCATTTTCAGTGTTTAAATAGTCAAAGAAATCTATACATTTCATATGTCCAAGAAATTAATACAACAAAAAGATCTATCGTTTTATGGGCATATCGCCGGGTCGTTACGTACCAGTTGCGCTAATATGAAGGAGCTTAAATTATTTATAAAAAGGCTTATGGCCTTATTCATAAAAAATAAAGTAGGTTTAAAGAGCTTTATAAAATGACGTTTTCATACATTTTTCAGTTTATAAACCTTTTTTAAAGCTACTTTATTTTTTATGAATAAGGCCATTGAATTTTTGTCGAGTGTTGTTAGTTATCTCGAAAATAACTTTCAGTTTAATAACCATGATTCAATAATACAAGGTTAGATAATTATTGACAGCTGCGGTTTGACACTCCCTTACAAAAGGTTGCATTTACGAAGGACGGAGAAAAGGGGAGGAATGAAATCACTTGGTGCGAAAATGGTAGTAGAAAAGTACACAAAGTAGGCAATTAGTAGTGATATTCCTTTTGTAAATGCTAATGTATTTGCAGGAAATCTGGCATTTTAAACGAAATGTTGAACGTAATATTGATATATCTATGTGGATTACATAATTTATGTGTGATTTAGCTGTATAAAAACTGCAAAATGACTCAAAATTAAAATAAGACTACTATGAGATTGATGTAAACATCCAATTTAAAAACAGTTTATGTTTTCATCAGTTAAATATGCTTCATATGCATATACAAATAAACATATTGCGCAAACGCTCATACTTCTATTCAGTGTTGCCATTTTAGCCGTTTTCCGGCTAGATTTAGCCGGTTGCGATAGAAAACAGCCGGAGAAATTTCGTTTAAGCCGGCAGCCGATTTGTTAGCCGTTTTGCAAAAAAAAGTTAGCCGTTTTTAGCCGATTTTTCTATTGCCTTGTTTTCTTAAAATTCAAATATATATATACTTCCATTTTTGACTAAGCGACCCCAAATCTGTTAGGAATGGCGACTAGCCTTATTGCGGAGAAAATTTTCATTGCAGGCAGGGTTATATAAAATTGGGCCGATTTCGATTATTTTTATTTTAGACGAATCTATTTTTTCGAAAGAAGACCGTAGCAGGGATTTTCTTCATAAAATGTTTGTTAGATATGAATGTCTCAAATTTAAGTGTGCAGTTTTATTCGTAAATTTAGAAAATAACAAATTGTTTTACCTTGGGGATTCTGTAAGTGAGTAAGGCTCGTAAGTTTATGAGGCTTTTATAGGAACGCCCCCTTTGTAAAAATGTGTAAATAGGTGCGTAAAGTGGAATGAAAGTAAATGAAAAATATAATAAGGGAATAAAATGAATAATTTCAATCTACCAACTACCAAAATGAATAATTTCATCTACCAACTATATTGACTTACATAGGTTTTCTGATAATTTTCGGCATTGTTAATTGTATTATAGCCAAGAGTGATAGAGACAAGACGGCGGGATGTTACGGAAAATACTCCGAAACTAAAATTGCTTCACAAAATCCTGGTTGATCTGTCAAACAGTTACTTTACGCACCTATTTACACCTTTTCACAAAGGGCGTTGCCATAAAAGCTATAGTCCGACCGATTCCAATTTTTTTTCAGGTACCGATGCCGATGCCGATTAATCGGCTTATGGGGAAAGAATCGGCCGATGCCGATGCCGATTCCATAAAAAATTAGAAATAAATGTATCAATCAAGGAATGAAACCGATTCAAAATAACGTTCCGGTTTGGGTTTCGGTTTTGCCAAGTGTTTCGGTTTCGGTTTTGGTTTCGGTTTCGTTCCGGTTTCGGTTTTTCACAGAAATTTTGTTGATATTATTTAAATCACAATGTCTTAAACGTTGAGGAAAGCAAATCGAAAATTACAGTTCACTGATAATATCAACACTAGGTTCTTTCCCTAACAATCCGGACCGGATTTGGTAATTAGAGAATAAGAGAAACATTTTCCTTCAAAAATGGAACAAAGTTCAGAAGTACGGAAACGCAAAAACCCACATTTCGTGCCCACAAGTCGAGAAACAGCTGATTCACGTTGTTCTTGTTTTTGTCACTTATACCATGTTCTGACCGACATCGGAAACATGTTTTCGTTGCTAAAACTGGTTTTCGACCTAAAACTTGTGTTTTCGTCCATATAAAATCTGTTAAACGAAAACCAGTTTTCGCTGAAAACTACTTGAAAACTCACTTTCCACTCATTCCANACGGTTACGGTTTCGGTTTGGGTTTCGGTTTCATTCCTTGGTATCAATTCATAAAATCAGTTCATTTCACGGAGTTAAAAAAAAACAAAAGAAAAGATATAATTAATTAATTGGCTTGTTATGCAACATTACATACACATGTATGTACATACATACATATGTATGTGTAAAAATATATGTACATATATCACATTTATGTACATTACATAAAACACTTTTTTTATGGTGCTAAGCAAAAAATATTTAGGAACATAAAATTTCATTTCGTTTTGTACTAAAATACACCCTTTTGCACTCAATGCACAAGAACTTATATGCTAGGTATGTATGTACATACATATAGTGGTCCGCAAAATAAAAGAATTGCGATATTTTGGCCGATTTTGTCTTTTTTATTTAATGTTTTTTTGTTTTTTATAAAAGTCTAGCTGGTATACAACAAACACCATATAAATTCAGATTTCAAGCTTTGTACAAAAATTAGAAAAATTCTGCTTATTTTCACCAAAATTTCAAACTTTTTAATCAGAATTTTGGTATGCAGTTTTGTAGACCATTTCATTCTATTATAATGAAGTGCAAGTTTCAAGCTGCTATAAAATCTCGTTAATTTTTGGCAATTTTTTTTGCTGGCAGTGTTCTCCATATAAAAGAAAATTGTCGCACATACTTTTGTATGGAAAAAACGTGAAACACCTTCAACAAAAAAAAATTATTTATGTGAGTTGTCTGCAAATGTTTTTTAATGTTGGCTGTCGCTTCACCTGAACATTTGAAAAGAAATTCAAAAGAATCGGCGGAAAAAGGCCGATGCCGATGCCGATTAATCGGTCGGACTCTAATAAAAGCCTCGTACACTTACGAGTTTTACACAGTTTAAGACTACGAGTTTAATTGTCTTCCCAGATAGCGCATATTCAATTCTGCCTTAATTACAACTAATCATTGTTGCCCACGCTTAAAGGTTTAAGGTGAGGGAAAAATGGATATTTTTAAGCAACTATGTACATATATTTTTTATTTTTTTTTTTAACAAACTTTTTTGCTGAGAACTTATTTAACCCTGGAACACTAATCATATTTTTAATACGTAAACACTAATTATTAGTCGAATCGTATTTAGCACTGCATTATTTTTAAGTTTTAACGTATCAATCGTCAAAAAATATTCTAGACGTTATTATTTTAATACTTTCTAAGTAAAATGAAACAAAGTTATGCGGTTGTGTTGTAGTTTAAGTAATGTACTTTCAATTTCAAGAAGTGAATTTTCAAGAAACTTCACCGCAAAACATAAACTGTTTTAGTCCGATTGACTAACATTAGTATTCTAGGGCTAAATTCCAAAAACCGAAGGCCAACTTGAATTAAAGGAACCAACACTGAAATGCGTCAAGGTGAAAATAAAAGAGCAAAAATTTCTATATATGTACATCCAACTCTCTGGAAGACAATAGGTTTGTTCGTCGAAAATTCAGCGAGAATTATCACTCAAGATATCAGATAGTAAGAAAAAAATGCTCCCAAATTCTATCTCAAGTAGAGAAACTTGCAAAATTCTGCACGAACGCAAATTTGGAGGAATTTGCAAGTTTCCCTGCCAGCAAGTGTCCACGGTTGCATTTCAAACATAATAAATTTGTATAGAATTTTTAAAATTCGTTTAGAGGGGGAAAACAGGATCTACATGTATATTTCTTGTTAGTCCGACTTTCTTTAACATATTTACATTTCAATTTCTTTGTTGTAGTAGCTTTCGGGTTTCCTAAATCGATTCTGGTTGAGATTGCATTCCGATTACGAATACAGTTTTTTCCGCCGAGTACCTTTCAAATCATTGGAATTAACTAAATTAATTAAGTAAACAAGTATTTGCTTACATTTTTCATTTACGAACTTGTTTATTCAAATCATCGTCGACAAAAAATCCAACAATGTGCCACAATCATATGTTTTTCCCAATTGCGAATTCTTGCTGGCAAATTTTTTTCCAGCTTGAATTTACAACTCAAAGAACTTGTCTTTCTACTTGCGATTTATTTAAATAAAATTTAGTTGAAACAGTTTAGCCGGTTTTTTGCCAATTTAGCCGGTTGGTCCAAAAAGTTCTGGCAACACTGCTTCTATTTCACACCAAAGCTACACTGTTTCTAAGGGAGCGGTGCGAGAGAGACAACTGCCAGTTTATCGAACCTTGTATTATTGAATCATGTTTAATAACAATATATTTAAATATTCCAGTGGCTTTTGCCTATAACTTACAACTCCTTTACTCAATTTACTGAGTTTGTAAAAGAGTTTTGCATACAAGACATAGAGTTAGATACTCTTTTTAGCGAATTCTTAGGACTGGTTTCTCCAACTCAACTTTACTTAGTTTAGCCACTTTTCGGACTTAAGTCAAAAGTTAGCCTACGTTTTACACAGCTTATTCTTGACTAAGTCAAGAAAATTGGCTTAACTAAGTTAAGTTGAGTTGGAGAAACCAGTCTTAGAATTCACTAAAGTTTAAGGAAGTTCCAATGTTATGTAAAAACATTAAGAAAATACTAAATTATTTTGTTCGAATAGAAAATTCCGTACAAATCAGTACAAATTTTGAAAAATCAGGACATTAGCGTACTGATTGAAGAAATGAATAAAATCAGTACAAGAGTTGAAAGATTAGTACTGTACTGATAAAATCAGTACGTCTGGCAACCGTAGGTGGCCCTTATCCTAATTTATCAGACTTTGTTGGTGAATATTCATGAAAAAATGTGTTATCCAAAATTTCAGGTCAATCGGAAAAAGTTAAGGTGTGCCGACCGCCCCCTCCCCCCAAAGATTGAACTAAATCTCTTCTCTTCTTAGAGCCGCTTCATACAATTTGATGCTCGAAAGTTTGCAACCGGTCTTTTCTCCTTGAAAACGATGTAGGCATCTCCCAAAGGGAAATATAATATCATTTTTATAAAAAACTAGCAGAGCACCCGACGTCGTTCGAGGTAATTAAATAAAAATATAAAACAGTAATACAAATATTCAGATCAGCATAAATTAGAGGAGAAAAACTATTTTCTTTTCCTTCTAAATTATGGCATCCTTAGAGGGGCAGATCCAGCGGTTTTAGGGCCGGTTACTCAATGTCTATCTGCGGTTAAACATCGTTATCGACATCTTCGACTCCATGCATACAACTGGGAGTCGGTAACGTCGATAATTATCTTTAACCGGAGATTAGTGTTAACTAAACATTGAGTAACCGGCTCTTAGTATAGCTGCATTTTTCCTGTAGAACGCTCATTTTAGAAAAAGTTGTATTCATTATACATGCACATGTTTCGTTTAACAGCATCGCGGGACTATAAGGTTTCACAAAACACAGTTTTAAATATCCGAGTGGTCTAATAATTGAATACATATTTATCCCCTTTTTACAAATACGTTTAAATATACTTTATTCGAAACACGTCCCATACATATGTCTGCATACCAAATTTCAGGTTCATGTGACTTTTGGTTCTAAATTTATGGCTGGTTAAAAATTCCACGCCTATGGGATGTAGGGTGGCCAGATATTATAGTGACATAATCAGTACAGTTGGGATAAAAAATCAGTACAAAGCCATAAAAATCAGCTTATTTTTAAGCGTATTTTATTATTAACAATATAACAACCAAATAACAGCGCATTAATTTAACAAAAAATAACTAATAGACTTTTAAATACATATAGTATTATCTATATAAAAATTCATTACTTTAAAACAAATCAAAGGTATTACGTATTTATGTACAGCTGTGCTCAGGAAAATAGTAGTAAAATGCATTGACAGGTTTTGAAAATTTTTTCTTTTAATTTGAATTTTTTATAAAAATGTAGTTAATTCTATAACAGAAGACATGTGAGTTGAAGTCTCAAACTTTCTAGAAAATTTATAAAAATTCAGAAAAAAAAATTGTAGCCCATTCAGTTTCAGTAGAAGACGAGCTCGAGTCAGAATCTGTTGGCATATTTTAAGCTACAAATTTAAAACATATTTAGTTGGTGTGCTTATTAAATACAACATTCACATTAAAATGTTGACTAAAAGGTATATAACCGAATTATCGCTAAACGAATTTTAGAGTACGAATGAAATTTAATAGTGTTAAATGTGTATGTGCAAGTAAAATTACAGGCGGTCGAACATCAAAAATCAAAGTAAAGCTACATATATCATATCCACGAGTCGATAGTTTGCACTTTTTTTAAATTTTTAGAACTTACATTGCACCGTAGCAGTAGTCGTCTTAAGTTTGAAATACTGACAGCCGATTTCTCAGTGGATGTTAAATTATAATCAAAAGATTATCTCTTATTGTCATCTTCTCAGTGTACTTAATATATGATTAACTCACCACCACCTTTCATAAGATTTATTTATGGCAAAACCAGCTTTCCTGTAAATCCTGTAAAATCTGCAAATCGTGATTGCAAATCGGGTTGGGTTGAATCCAAACAGTTTGTTATTTTGCGAAATCCTAGGAAACGAAACAATTGGAAGCTGACACCTTTTTAATAATTGTTCAAGTTTAATTAATGCTTTCAATCTCACACGTATGAGTTGTCAAAAACCATTGTTTTGAACATGTAAACTAATTTCCAAAAGTATTTATTAAATGTAAAAATCGGTACAAAATCAGTACAAATTCAAAAAATCAGTAGATTTTGCGTACTGATTTCGGGCTCTTAAAAATCAGTACAATAGAAAAAAATCAGCACATATACTGATTAAATCAGCACATCTGGCCACCCTAATGGGATGTGACACGTCCGCTTTTACAAACCCATTAATATATAGCTTACTATAAACACCCACCAAAGATATGTCTGCCTACCAAATTTCAATTCCATTTGACTTGTGATTTTAAAGTTATAGCTGATAAAAACCTCCACGCCTATGGGATGTGCCAATCCTCCTTTTAAAAACTCACTTATATATATCTTTTTATAAGCGCCTCCCATATCTATACCTGCATACCAAATTTCAAGCTGGTGGGGCTTATGGTTCCGAAGTTATAGCTGACAAAAAATTCCACGCCTATGGGATGTGCCACGCCCCCTTTTACAAACTCCATATAAACCTTACTATACCGTAGATATGCCTGCATACCAAATTTCAAGTTCATGTGGCTTATGGTTTCGAAGTTATAGCTGATAAATATTCCCCGCCTATGGGATGTGCCACGCCCCCTTTTACAAACTCCATATAAACCTTACTATACCGTAGATATGCCTGCATACCAAATTTCAAGTTCATGTGGCTTATGGTTTCGAAGTTATAGCTGATAAATATTCCCCGCCTATGGGATGTGCCACGCCCCCTTTTAAAAACTCATTTATATATACCTTATTATAAGCGCCTTCCATAGATATGTCTGCATCCCATATTTAAAGTTCATGTGACTTATGATTTCCAAGTTATAGCTGATAAAAAATCCCACGCCTATGGGATGTACCACGCCCCCTTTTTCAAACTCATTCATATACGCCTTACTATAAGCACCTACCGTAGCTGTGCCTGCATACCAAATTTCAAGTTCACGGGGCTTATGGTTCCGAAGTTATAGCTGATAAATATTCCACGCCTATGGGATGTGCCACGGCCCCTTCACAAACTCGTTTATATATACCCTCCTATAAGCACTTACCATTGATATGTTTGCGTACCAAATTTCAAGTTCGTGGTACTTATGGTTCCGAAGTTATAGCTGATAAATATTCCACGCCTATGGGATGTGCCACGGCCCCTTCACAAACTCGTTTATATATACCCTCCTATAAGCACTTACCATTGATATGTTTGCGTACCAAATTTCAAGTTCGTGGTACTTATGGTTCCGAAGTTATAGCTGATAAATATTCCATGCCTATGGGATGTGCCACGCCCCCTTTTAGAAACTCATTTATGTATATATACCTTATTATAAGCGCCTACCATAGATATGTCTGCATCCCAAATTCAAAGTTCATGTGAATTATGATTTGGAAGTTATAGCTGATAAATATTCCATGCCTATGGGATGTGCCACGCCCCCTTTTAGAAACTCATTTATGTATATATACCTTATTATAAGCGCCTACCATAGATATGTCTGCATCCCAAATTCAAAGTTCATGTGAATTATGATTTGGAAGTTATAGCTGATAAAAATTCTACGCCTATGAGATATGACACGCCCCCTTTTACAAACTCTATTATATATACATACCTTACTATAAGCATCTACCGTAGCTATGCCTGCATACCAAACTTCAAGTTCATGTGACTTATGGTTCCGAAGTTATAGCTGATAAAAAATTTCACGCCTATGGGAGGTGCCACGCTCCCTTGTCTTATCCCAATGTTTTCTCCCTATTATAGGCCCAGGTGTCATGGCAATACTCTGTCAAGATTTCGTTCGATTCTGTCCGTCCATTTAGGCTGCAATTTGGCGCATACATACATTCATACTTCCACATATATATACTAGATATCTATCCTTTTCTTATCGTAAAATCATTTTTTGGGGATATCTCAGCCCCGGGGTCACCTATCATGTAAGCTTTGAGTCCAAATATTTATTTTCAATTGGCTAAATGGTATTCTAAATATGAGCCAAATCGGCAAGTAAATAAAATTTTTATGAATATCCTGACCCCAGCGCCACCTAGCGAGCAAATTTTTTGTATAAATATTTCTTTTCAAGGTACTGATAAATATTCCAAATATGAACGAAATCGGTGGAGGCGTTTGGTAAATTAGTGGCATACAATATACGGAACATTACGCCCATTTGGGGACATAAAGTTGACATCATAGACAATGTTTTTGTGTAAATATTAAAATTTTTAAAAATGCTATAATCAAAAAAAATCAAAAAGAATAATGTTTACTTAATTTTTTTTGTTTTTTATACATTGCACATTAATGTAAAAAAATGTACAATTAAAGCCCATAATAAGAGGGAAGAAATACATTTTTTTATTAAGTTGCGTTAAAAGGTTTCCAAGATACATCACTTTGAAGAAAGGTATGTATGACGTTTTCTTAAAATTTAAGTCCCGTGTAACCGTACGTTATATCGGCAAAATATGCTGCACGTATATTAATGTCACCTACACCTTCAATCTCTTCAACTTTCATCCAAATCCTTAGAAGTCGCGCACAGAGGTGGCCGCGATGACATGAAATGCCTCAACGGTTTCTTTGTTCTGCTTAGGGATAAATCGATACCATCAAGGTATTACTCAAATTTGTACTTGTACTTGTATCAAACAAGGTATCGATACCTACTCAGTATCGGAAAGGTTTAGAGTACTTGTACATAGACTACGATTTTGCATATTTTTCAAAGTAATTGTATTGTTTTCTTCACAAAAAATATGAATTTTTAAAAGATTATTTATCTTAACTTATTATCTATAACTTTTCAGACAAAAATTTAAGACAGCAAATATTTTCCTATAGTATTTGATTTCAAAAAACAATAGAATACATTTTTAAAAGTTTAATAGATTAAGTTTCATATAAAATGAATTTAACAAAATAACTCCTTTTTTGTTATATTTCCCAAAAACATCAACTTATCACCGTGTTTTTCTGAAAGGCGGTTTCGAGATTTTGATATAGTTGTATCGGTTTTTGAGGAAAGCCTCTCGCAAGGGACAGATGATCCAACAACGGTTATGTATAGATGCAGTGTTGCCGTTGAGAATTTTCAGAAAGTCGAAAAAGGGGTTCATTGGCGAAAAAAAGGGCCACCAAATTATTTTTGCTTTTCTTTACTAGTAAAAGAATGAATCTGTTGAATTTAAAAAGAAAATAGTGGGACAAGCTTTTCACAAAACAAGGTTGCAAACATACACATAAATCGAGAAAAGTTACATTTCGCTTAAAAGATTTAAGTGAAGCATTTTTTCGTACTTCCAGGAGGAAATATTTTTTAATAGCATGGTTCTGTTAACGTTTCCTAAAAAATCTCTGAAAAGGGGCAAAAGTCGCACATAATTTTGGAAAGGGGTCGAAAAATCTAAATTTTTAAAAGGTCGGGTCAAAGGGTATTGGCGCTTAAAAATGGTCAAACTGCCCCTTTAGTCGCACAACGGCAACACCGTCTAGGGCATTGCGCATTTCTTCCAATTCCTCTAACGGGTTGCTTTTCAAAGAAGATGCTGAAACATAATAAGTTTTGCGTTTCCGATACAAGTACTTTTTTCGATACCTACTTGGATCGCAGTAAAAAGTATCGAGTACAAAAATACTTGGTAAATTGAGAAAAGTATCGAGTATGTACTTGGATTTACTCGTATCGATTTATCCCTAGTTCTGCTGAAAAGTACCCATTTTCACATTCGATAGTTTGACAAGGTAGCGACGATATGTTCAAAACAATGTGGAGCAATTTAAAATCATGTGGAGTGCACTCGAAAGCACTTTTGAAATGAAATCTTATGCGATGAAATGGCAACGTACAAAAAATTTCTCTGCGATTAGCGTTTCGCTTGCGGTGATATTTACAGATCTCTTGCGATTAGGGATCTAACGATACCAATAAAGTATCGATACTTTTACTCGCTTCAAGTATCGGGAGAAAGTATCGGTACTCGAGTAAGCGTCGGATTGGAAGCATCGATACTTACTCGGTGTCGAATATTTCTATACCAATTTTATTATTATTTTTTGTACTAAATTATGTAAATAATCATTTCAAATGAATTTACCCAGAATTTACAATAAGTAATCAACTTTGACTTTAATTATCTTAAAACAATGTCAGACCTACTTAGATCCTTTTGATTCTAACCCCTTCAGTTGTTCACAAGGAACTGATGATGCATCAACTAATAAATATAACAATATTTTCTGCGTAAATTAATTAAGAACTTGTATGGAGAATATGCATAAATAACAATAACAGAGTTGCCGTTACAAATTGAAGCTAACATTCTCTTTTATTAATGTTGCATTTAAAAACAAAAAGGTTTTCAAGAGGGTTCTCAATGTATCGAAAACAAAGTATGGATACTTACTTGGTATCGGATTGAAAGCATCGAGTGAAAAAATACTTGGTATCGCAGCAAAGGATCGAGTGTTTACTTGTATTCGCTGGTATCGTTTGATCACTACTTGCGATGGATGTACGCTAAAAGTGTGTTTGCATTGTTCAACTATGCGTTCAACTCAGCGCAGGATTGCACGAAAAAAAAGTTGAATGGCTAAAAATATTAAAATATGAAAAAATATCAAAATATTCGCCATAAAAAGGTGTTTGCACTGTTCAACTTTGCATTCAACTTTTGGTTGAACGGCCTTCAACTAATCGCTTTCAGCAAAGTTGGTAGCCAGCCAAAATTTAGCCATTCAACTTTTTCTTCGTGCAACCCTGCGTTGAGTTGAACGCAAAGTTGAACAATGCAAACACTGCTTAAAGGAGGCAGCTAGTAATGATGACAAGCTGTAAGACAATCAGTGTTGCCATTTTAGCCGTTTTCCGGCTAGATTTAAAGCGCAAACAGTCAACGACGTAGCGTAGACGTAGGTTGACGCATACACGATCTAGCTTATGGGATTCGCGTGTTAACGAAAACTCACCACCGCATGGCGGTGACGTTGCCATTGCTTCTCTCTCTCTCTATCAACAGTAAATTTTATATGCTGCTACGTACGTCAACCTATGTTTACGCTACGTCGTTGACTAACTGAGCTTTTAACCGGTACCGATAGTAAAAAGCTGGAGAAAATTCGGTGTAGCCGGAAGCCGATTTGTTAGCCGTTTCGCAAAATAAAATTGGCCGTTTTTTAGCCGACATTGCTATTTGCCTTATTTTCTTAAAATTCAGATATATTTTTCCATTTTTACAAAGTCAGTGGCCCGAAATCTATTAGAAATGGCTACTGACCTTGCACGGTGCACGGATTGGACGGATTGCAAAGCTGTGCCATAGGAAAACCGGTTTTTACCATGCAATCCGTGCAATTAGTGCCCGTGTAAGGGCTATGCAACACTTCGAAAATACCCCTTTCAATTAGCTCACACGTATGAATTATCACACTTAGGGGTTGTCTTTATTTTTTGTTTCGTATTTTATTAAAAACATCATTTCCTACAAACAAAAGCTCACTTCCCAAAGCTATGATCGATCAGCTGTTGAAATTGAACGTATAATTTCCTATCGTCTTGAAGAAAAATTGCTATAGTGCTTCCCGCTTATATGCCCCCCGCTTATAAGCATCTCCCGCTTTTTAGTGCCGATTTTACCCCTTGTGAGATTTCCACATATAAAAATTGTTCGATTTCCCCGCTTATATTATTCCCCGTTTAAAAGCACCAGTATTTTGATACAAAAGTATAAATAATTTCAGAAGTAAATTTCCTCGGATATGTATAAGCGCAGGGCAAATACTTCAAAGCGCCCAACTGCTTGAAGCCGAAATTTTACAAGAAACATTAAATCCGTCTTCAGATGAATCCGAAGGTGAAGCCGAAGAAATAGTATCAGAAAGTTTGCCATTTACGAAATCACAACTACATGCAATTAACACTTTAAAGCAGAGCTGGGCAATTTTTGCTCGCGAGCAACGCCAGCGTCGCAGTTCGTATACGTACACAGAAGCAAAGCAGCGAATTTCGACTCAGTCTGCCTGCAGATTTCACCAAGGTAATATCTGTGGATTGTTTTTATACCCGAGCGCACTTGTGCACAAGGGTATATTAATTTTGTTCACATAACGGTTGTTTGTAACAGCCAAAACGAATCGAGATAGATATAGACAAATGTATACATAA
>NW_016157310.1:37414-45640 GCF_001687245.7 Rhagoletis zephyria | reverse complement strand
TTTTGGAAAATGGGCGTGGCACCGCCCACTTATGATCACATATATGTATCTCAGTAACCGTTCTACCAATTTGTACCAAACTCGGTGTGGTTATTGTGCTTGCCACATATAAGCAAACCGTTGAAAATTATTGAAATCGGACTAAAATAACGGCCGCTTCTCATATAACGGTAAATTTCAGAACTGCTTGAAACTTCAAAATTTCGAAATCTAAGGACTCTAATTTACTCAAAATTGATACGCCCCGGCTTACCATATAGCTGTAGCTTTTGGTAAGGCGAAAAACATATATTTAATACGTGCGCCGGGTATTTAATGTTCGGCTCTGCCCGAACTTAGGCTTTCTTACTTGTTCTTCTTAATTTTAGTACGCGCTTGCCACAGTTTGAGTAGAAAATTTACAAAAAATCCCCAAAGCAAAAAGTGGTGTGTTTTTCTTAGATTGGTGTTTGCATGCACTTGCGACGATTCAAACACAAAATAGTTCGACCCTATATAAGAACTAGAGTTTATTGCTCAAAGAACTTTCAACAAGCCACAATATCCATTATGTGGTTATGCCTACGTATTTTTAATACAAGCAAACTGTATTTTGCTTGCCGTGACAATTTAAAAAAAATATAAAATGAACTGCTTGCTGACCAACGTTCAAAAATTTTGTAATAAGCTCCATGATTTTTATAAAAAAGTGCACAAATAGCATGCTATATTTTAGAATAATTTGTTTCTATCTAAAGAAATCGATATAGAAATTTAAATGCTGGTTTATACGAAAAAATACTTAATGAATAATATTTATAAGTTATATTCTATTTTTAGCACTGAATTCCTATTTATATGAAAATAATAAAATCTAAACAACGAAATCATCTGGCCGGCCAGCATTTCAAAGATTAGATTCCAATAGAATTGTATGCAGGTATTTAATTAATGAGTTAAACCTATTTAAATTTTTTACAAGTATTACATTTTTCTTATGGAAAAGTTTCTATAAACTAATAGTATTTGTTACTAAAAACTTCCGCGATTCATTATTTCACTATACGTATAAGCAAAATAAGGCAAAAGACACATGCATGAAAAATACCAGTTTTAGTACATTTATAAAAACGTGACAACCATAACTGAGCGCGACGCACTATTACCACAACAAAATGAGACTGTGTTGGTGTGCCCAGCATTGCTTTAAAGAAAAGCTTTGAGACAAACAATCAAGTTCTGAAAGAAATTCCTAGTGGGAAAAGTAGTAATTCATTCCATGCGTGATAAATAATCGAATGTATTTCTTATCAGTTTTACATCCAATTACAGTTTAATATGTAATCAGCATTCTAATGTATTCAAAAAGTCCGGAAAATTTCATATTAAAGGCTCTCAAGAAAAGCAAAAACTCCATATAAAATGACGTACAAGAAATGGCTAAGAAATTTTCTTGAGTCAAATTTCCTTAAAGCAGTACGCAGTTCTTAAGAAATCTACTACGCTTTCTACTACGGTTTTCTAAAGTTTTTTGTGAAAAAGAGCACAAGGCAACCCAGGTTTGCAAAAGAAATATATGCCCGTTCCATTATTTCTTGAGGAAAGAGTGAGGCAACAGGCTACGAGGTATCAAAAATGTCAAAATTCCTTGGACACACACGTGAAATAATGGCAATGGCAGATTCATTTCTCGATACTAGGTAATGCAAAATTGAATGCCCCACTTTTCTTAGGACATCGCCCTGGGGGAAGAAATGCATTTTCGAATGTGAAAAGGGTTGTATTACTGATTATTTTTCGATTACTATATGTACATTACATTTTCCCGCTGGGTTCATGGTGTGGAATTAATAATTTATAGAGAAACCGAAAGTCAGTCAAAATTAACGGATTTTTTAAGGATAGATATTAAACGACGACATTTAATGTAGTTTGTGATTTAGCTGGGATAGCTATTTTTTGCTATTAATTCTAAATGTTTCTTTGTTTCATAACAACCGAATTAATTTTTTTTTTATGTATATATGAAGGCACTTAATCACAAAAAAAATAATAATTATTGAGTGTGAGTGATTTTTTCTCTATATGAATTTAAATTAACCACATTAGGGGTATTCTACAAATCTTGCAAAGCCATTGCACGTAGCACGGATTGCATAACTTGCAAACACGCAACAACAAAATACATGGGAAGCAACATTTCCTATCGCTGCAAAATATGCAACGTCGAAACCCATGTATATATTTTGCGAAATAGCATAGCAAGATAAATGCGACCCTGTGCTAGTTGTTTCGTTGTTGGAATTGCTACATATTTCTCTCATTCCTCTCATCTCGCTCACTTAATTTTTTTTGTGCTGTCTCTTGTTATTGTATTTGATACATAATTTCGCTGCTTTCTACCCATGCATGCTACCACTTTGCAATGGGGTGCTCTCGTACTCTTCGAAATTTGGAATAGTATTTTTGTATTTCGTGCAATCCGTGCATCGTGCAACCCTTTGAGAATACCCCTATTGTTTAATGTCCCAAAAAAAATTTATTCATTTAATAAATAGTCCTCAGCCCTTTCCCAAGTTTCCGTGTTCATTTCTCAAAATATATTCGCCCGACTAAGCAAAAGTGCAATACTTCTATTAATATAGTCATTGCAGGACGAAAAGTAACGTTGCGCAAAGGCTACAATATAAGAAGGCAAAATAGGCCTATATTAAAATAATTTTAAGCGATTCATTTGAAACACTCCACAATGGCCGAAATGGGATTCTTTTCGGCATAATTCAAGATTTTTTAAGCAATATATTCTTGAAATCTGTTTTTTTATAAAAGTACATATCGCACATAGGGTAGTATTGTACTATTTTTTGGGGCTGCGTATTATATACTGTTGGAAATAAATACAGTATGCACTATATTTCTTCAGTTATAAATTTAAATACATTTCAGTAATTTTCAAGAAAGAAATGTTTTAAAATGGATGACATTTATACTGAAATAACACAGTGCGTAGTTAACTCAGAATCGGCAGTTAACTACAGATTTTTGTATTGAAAAGCTTTTTGTACTGAAAATCTGTAGTTAACTGTTGATTCTGAGTTAACTACGCACTGTGAATTTAGTCCTTAGAAAGGCTTAGCAAATTTACTTAAAATTATTTCGCTTATGCTCTCTATTCCTGCAACTTCGGTATTCACAGAAAGAGTTTTTTTCTATTACGATTGTGAAATGGTGAGATGAGAGAAATGAGGCGACTATCTCACTAATAAAAAATGAACTTTTGATTTATATTAATTTAAATATTGATTGCGATAAAGCATATGATACTTTAAAGGAAATTTATTTTTCTATAGAGGAAATGCATAAGAAAACAATTAAGAAAGTCTAAGTTCGGGCAGAGCCGAACATTAAATACCCGGCGCAGGTACTAAGCATATGATTTTCACCTTTGCGAAAGCTACCACTACATGGTAAGCCGGTGTGTATCAATTTTGAGTAAATTAGCGTCCTTAAATTTCGAAATATTGAAGTTTCTAGCATTTCTGAAATTTGCCGTTATATGAAAAGTGGTCGTAATTTGAATCTGGTTCCAATAATTTTCAACGTTTTGCTTCTATGTGGCAAGCACAATAATCATACCGAGTTTGGTACAAATTGGTAGAACGGTTACCGAGATACATATATGTGTTCATAAGTGGGCGGTGCCACGCCCATTTTCCAAAATTTTATCATAAACGTATTTCTTGGTAAAGAATTGTTGCAAGCATCAATTTTGAGTAAATTATCTTTAATATTTATTGATTTATCGAAGATTTCGTATTTCTCCAAATTACCGTTATATGGGAGGTAGGCGTAGTTATTGTTCGATTTTAAAAATTTTCGGCCATTTGGTATGATGTAGCAAGGCTAATAACTGTACCAAGTTTGGAAAAAATTGGTTATATGGGAGGTAGGCGTGGTTATTGTCCGATTTCGCCCATTTTCAATACCATCCGTCCTACGCCCGAAAGAAGTGCACATACCAAGTTTCGTTAAGATATCTCAATTTTTACTCGAGTTATCGTGTGCACAGACGGACGGACGGACGGACGGACGGACAGACAGTCACCGCTTAATCGATTTCTCTTTTCATTCTGATCATTTATGTATACATTTGTCTATATCTATCTCGATTCGTTTTGCCTGTTACAAACGACCGTTATGTGAACAAAGTTATAATACCCTTGTGCGCAAGTGCGCTCGGGTATAACAAAGAAGATGTACACTTTAAAAGCATTTTTGCTTTTCCTAAAAAAAAAGTACTATATATATTTGAAGTGTACTATATTTTTTCAGACTTTTTTAAAAAGTACTATACATTTCTTAGAAAATGTTGGCAACCCTAATCGCACACCGCAACAAGTCACAGCAACACCCGACAGCTTTCGTTGCCATGACAACGCAACATCACACATCAATAGCCTGTTCCAATAGCAGTCCGGTTTACAGGATTTAGTCAGAACTTACAGGAAGTCGTTCCTACTGACATAAATCCTGTAAGTGGGAACACATTTGAGAGAGTAACTGAGCAACTGTTCCTAGTCAGAAGTTATAGGATTTAGTCCGGAGTTTTTTTCCTGTAAGTTCATGAAAAGTGTCAAACGATCAGCTGATTTACATGTGCAAACAAAAACAGAAAGCGGTGAAAGCAGAGAACCTTATATTTGTTAAAAAATGGAAGTAAACAACGAAATATTTCAATATGTATAGATTTTAATAATTATTTAGTGATATTTCAGCCGAATCAGTGTAGTACCAATGACATGTAAACAAACCGTCTGACGTTTTTACTGGAAATAGGGCTTTTTGCGTTCCCGTGCACTTCCGCATCTGTTCTCCTTTTACTCTCAGTTGAGAGAGTAAAATTGTAGTTTGACAGTTCCACAGGTTTTAGTCCGAAGTTCAAAGGAACAGACTACAACATGTAGCTGCGCGACCACGCAACATCAAGCACATAGCCTATTAAAGATACAGCCAGCGATGCCAGGTTGACGTTTTTAACGTAATTTGGACGTTTTTTGTATCCTGCTGACGTTTGAACGTTTTTTGTGTAAAAAATTACGTTTTTTAACTTCCCAGTAATTTTTCTCTGTTACTAGGTCTTGTAATTAAAACTGATTTTGAATTATTTTCTTAATAAATCTTTCCAAGCTTTGTGTTTTGCAGCAGCTGCTTCAAAAGATATTTATTCTTTGGACACAGATGACTTAAATATGATGCGTACCATGGGTACGAGCATTTTTTTGGATTATTGGACTAAGGATCCCGTGTCAAAGGCTGGTTGTGTAAATACTTGAGGTTACGAGGCTTATTGTAATGTTTGCAGTTGCACATTAAAAACCAAAT
The DNA here is from genome assembly GCF_001687245.7 of Rhagoletis zephyria. Taxonomy (NCBI): domain Eukaryota; kingdom Metazoa; phylum Arthropoda; class Insecta; order Diptera; family Tephritidae; genus Rhagoletis; species Rhagoletis zephyria. Next base: position 40,279 of record NW_016157310.1, on the reverse strand, counting down.
CAGGAAGAGCTGATCTCTTGCAACATGCACGCTCGAAAAAGACTTCATTTTTAAGACTTCATTGAAAATGTAATGAACCCAAAAAAGGCTGAAATAATGCTATGCTCCTTTTTAGCAGAACGTAATATAGCATTTTCGACAACCGAACCCCTTACCAAATGTCTACAAGAAAAAAAATTATTAAAAATCAACCCGATTCTTTAATAATAATAATAATAATAATAGATTGGCGCTTACACATATGTTAGTGTTTGGCCGAGCTTCTCCTCCGATTTGTGGCGTGCGCCTTGATGTTGTCACACAAATCGGAAGGACCTACAGTTTTACGCCGACTCCGTATGGCGATTGTATTTTTATGAGAAGCTGTTTTTCATGGCAGAAATACACTCGGAGGTTTGCCATTGCCTGCCGAGGAACGACCGCTGTTAAGAAACAACCTTTTTTCTATATTTTTTTGCGATGTTGCTTTGACCAGGGCTTGAACCCAAGCGTTGCGGAGTGGAAGCGCGCACTGCTTACCACTACACCACAGCGGCCGACGACCCGATTCTTTAGCAACTTAAAACTTGCCCTGAAATTTAATGGGGTATCAAACTGCGTACTCAAAAAAATTCTAAAAAATCTAAATGAAAATTTTAAAATCTAGCTTAAGCTTTGCAGATTTTTTTTTTAATTTTTGCACAAAGTTTGAAATGTGGATTTATGTTTTGTTTATTATATAACGAGCTTGGCTTTTATGGAAAAATATAATAAGCATTAAATAAACAAAAGAGAAATAGCCAAAATCGATTAAAATGGTGATGACTTCATCAGCTGTTCACAAGTGTTTGTATAAAATTATTTTTATACTAGCTTATACCCGCGGGTTTTACCCCGCGCTTTTATACAAATATGAAAAATAATTTAATGATGTTAGATTTTTTTTCTGTGCCCATTTCGTTATAGCTCGTTATTTTTTAAGCGAGTTAAGGTATTTAGGCCGTTTAAAACTATGAAATTATAAAATCTCGTCTGCGCGCTAGGCATACGAAAGATATCAATCCCTCTAAGTTTACCTTAAAATGGTCCCAGGTATACGACGCGTGAACGTGTAACCGGTGACAGGTAATAAGGTCAAAGGAAATAAGGTCAATTGCCTTTATTTCCCACCCTGGTGCGAAATAAAGTCAATTGGCATTATTACCTTTTCAAAAGCGAAATAAATTCAACAAAAATTTGGAAATAAAGTCATTGACGCCATTTCCTCATTCAAAATGCTTAAAGTATGTCGATTCATAGAAAAAAATGTTGTTCTTACAATAAACATTGCCCCGTAAATGTTGTTTTTTAACAGATGAAAAAGTTTATTGCCAAATCATCAGTGTTGTAATATTAATCCACACACAATCATGAACTATCACCAATTGATTTTATTGAAAAAATTTAAATTACGAATATGTAAAAAACACGATGCGAAAACCTAAACGCCTGCGCACAGTTGGAATACGAGAAATATTTGAAGAAAGAGTGTAGAAATGATCCATAACTTGCAAAACATGTTTCGTTTCCACAAAAATAAAGCGAACACTATTAAATTGAAGAAACAGTCCATGTCCAAAAACCCCGGAGGAACACTGAAAGAATTCTGTGTTTTAAATTAGCATATTTTGAACGAATTCGGAATGTCTAAGGTGGAAAAGAAACCAACCTTTCTATAAGGAAACAATTATAGAAAAAGAATTTTCTTACACTGTATTCATGTCTCCGCCAGCAATTTGTGACGCCATCATTTAAAAGCAGCTAAGGAGAATGACGACACTATTTATTAGATGGCACATTCAACGAGCCAATGTGCCAAAATGCTGGTATAAACAATTGTTGATTATTTAATATCGGAACCGAGATCATATAAGTCAATTGATTGGTTTTTGGTTTTCACACACTTTTGAAACACAAATTATATGCTTTTTTACTGCAGACAAGTTGTTGCCCCAAAACACAGTAGAAATCTTTCAATTAGGGCTGCCAACTATCCTTAGTTATGAGGTGCCATATTGAGGATAAAAAAGTGCCAAAATGTGCCAAATAGAAATATAAAAGTGCCAAAAAAGGTGGTATTCCTTTTAATCATTCACATTTAGCAATAAAATAAAGCTACATTTTCCAAACAAAAGTGCAATGATAAAATAAGATAAACCATAGCCTTTATAAATTAGAAAATTTTAGTTGAGAAAAAGAAGTGCACGCAAAGGATTTCACAAAAATGTATTGAAATGTTATTTTTTTTTTACAAAAGTGCCATTTTGGCATTTTGTGCCAAATTGAAAAATTAAATCCCATTTGAAGTGAAATAGGGACAAATGGCACGGTTTGAGCCAAGTTGGCATACCCGCTTCCAATAACTTACAAATATAAAAAGGTGAAATATCGAGGGCTTGAATTCATTAATACCCTCTATCTGCAATTTGCACAAAAACTAATTTGTGATTTTAGAAATCATCTGGGACATTAATATCACTGATGACAGTTAAAGCTTAGGTGGGCCGCGGCGTAGTGTGACGTGGTGTGCGCGCCGGTCGCGCGGGGTACGCAGGGCGCGAGCGCGGCGCGCGCGGTGTGGCGCGCTAACGCGAGCCGCCGCGAAGCTAAGCAAATTTAATGTTTGAAAGAGAAATAATGTCAATGGATTTTATTTCGTTTGTAAAAAGGTAATAATGTCAATTGTCTTTATTTCGCACAAGGGCGGGAAATAAAGTCAATTGACCTTATTTCCGTTGATATTATTACCTGTCACCGTGTAACCTTCTTGGAGGTGCCACGGCGGGTTCTAATATTTCCAACTCAAATTTAGTAACCTGGCCTTGGTAAAATACCACTTCTCATTAC
>NW_016157310.1:14761-35353 GCF_001687245.7 Rhagoletis zephyria | reverse complement strand
TGTAAAGGTACATTATTTAGCTTAGTTTAGGAATTTTTAAAGAAAAGAAAAACTCTCATGATTCGCAGACTTTCGCATATATGTATATGTGCCTTAAAACCACTTCTTTTTTTGTCGCGTACGTTATCACCTGGTTTTGAACGGATATTTTCCACACCAAAGTTTCGAGGCTGCTTATTTTTTTCTCAAACATAGTACCCTTTGGTTGCAACATAACCGTAATCTTTTTTTCTGTAACTTCTATTTTTGATAGATTTACTTACTCTATAAGCGTACGAATGTCGCGTACGGCTGTATGGAAATACCCATATCTATTTCCATACCAAGCTTGAGTGCTTTACACCAAACAATTGAAGAGATATGCAATATGAAACTTTCAGTTAGTATGAGAGGTGCTACGCCTCTTTTCCAAAAACGTCCATTTTTCTCCGTCAATATGAACATGATTTCACACAGTGTTGGCAAACTGTTAATCTGATTAACGATTAAAAATTAACGATTAAAATGTTAATCGCGTTTGACGATTAAAATTAATTAGTCGTAATCAACTGTACGATTAATGATAACATTTTTTTAATCGTTACTCGCTGGCTGCGATTACGTTTAATTAATTTAAAACATTAATCGTTAATCCAATTAAAAATAAAATCTGATTAATTTGTCTAGTTTGTCCGAGTTTGAAACCAAACTCCAGTTATAGTAATTATTTTGTGTTTTGCGTTTATAAAAAGCACATAATATAAAAAAATTATAATTATTGTTATTAGTAATACATAAACTGGGAACTTTTACAAACGTTTGTTGGTATATATCTTAATGAAAATGCACACCAAATTGCTTAGATTGATGAGGAAGCCCGACTTAGCCATACCGGATTAACTTGTTTTGTTTGCTCAGGAAAATTCCAGCATAAACTAATTAATCACCAAACCTATTTGATCAAATTAAGAGTTAATGATTAAAAATAAATTTTTTTAATCGCGGTTACGATTAACTGTTCAGTCAGAATAAAATTAATCATGATTAACTGTAATCCGATTGAATTTAATCGAATTTACTAATTGATTAAAAAATCAATCGACTAATGCCAACATTGATTTCACATACATATCTCTATACCACATTCCAGTTCTCTCCCACAAATACTTCCAGAGATATGTATGTAATATGAAAATTCCAATTTGTATGGGAGGGGCCTGAGTTATCGGAATTACTTTCAGTCTAAGACCATCCTTGCGAAATACGTAGTAAGTGTACCAAATTTCGTTCTGATCGGGAAACCGGTTAAGGATGTGGCCTATTTTTTAACCCAGGTCATAAACCATCGGTGACCAAAATTTCATTTTCAAACAGGTGGCAATGCTTAAAAAAGTTCCCTATTTTCCAATCTAGATCATAAGCTATCTGTGTGCAAACTTTCATGCAAATCAGGTCAGTCATTTCCGCGTATTAGTTTAATTAAACTTTTCTAATAGGTGGCAACTCTTTAAATGGTAGCCTGTTTTCCAACATAGGTCATAAGATATCTCTGTGCGAAATTTCATGCAAATCCGTTAAGACGTTTCCGCGTATTAATATAACTAAACTTTGTTAGCAGGTGGCAACTCTTAAAAAAGTAGCCTACCAACCAAGCTCATAAGATATCTGTGTGAAAACTTTCATGCAAATTAGTTCACCAATTTCCGCGTATTAATTAAATTAGACATTTCTTACAGGTGGCAACTCTTAAAAAAGTAGCCTAGTTTCCAACCTAGATTGTAAGCTATCCGTGTGCAAAATTTCATGCAAATCCGTTCAGTCGTTTCCGCGTATTAATTTAATTAAAATTTTTTAACAGGTGGCAACTCTTAAGAAAATTAGTCTATTTTCCAATCTAGGTCATAAACTATATGTGTGCAAATTTTCATGCAAATCCGTTCAGTCGTTCCCGCATATTAAATAAATTGAACTTTTTTAACAGGTGGCAACTCTTAAAAGGAACAGCCTATTAACCAATCTGGCCCTTAAGCTATCTGCGTACAAAATTTCATTCAAGTCCGTTCAGTCGTTTCCGCGTGATGATTTCCCAAACATCCAAACATACAAACTTTCACATTTATAATATTAGTAAGATGAAAAATAATTGAATGATGTTAGATTTTATTTCTGTGCAAATTTCGTTATAGCTCGTTATTTTTTAAGCGAGTTAAGGTATTTAGGCCGTTTAAAACTATGAAATTATAAAATCTCGTCTGCGCGCTAGGCATACGAAATATATCAATCCCTCTAAGTTTACCTTAAAATGGTTCCAGGTATACGACGCGTGAACGTGTAACCTTCTTGGAGGTGCCACGGCGGGTTCTAATATTTCCAACTCAAATTTAGTAACCTGGCCTTGATAAAATACCACTTCTCATTACTGTAGCAAATGCCTCAAGAGAGCTTTAGATTATAAGGCCGAACCCGGCTCTCTCTTTTCCATTTAATGAAATTTATTCTGTCAGTACAGCACTTATAAAACAAATCTCCATAACAAATTTAAAATACTTCGAGAGGTTTTCTATCCTTCCAGAGATATGTATTAAGAAGTTTTTCTTTAGTATGTATGGGAGGCGACATGCCTCCTTTTTTAATAACTCATATTTTTTCCATGAGCAATTGATACATTTTGCATACACAACTCCATACCAAGTTCCAGTATTCTTCCACAAACACTTCCAGGGATATGTGGCAAGAAAAAGTAAATTTGAATTGGAAGTGCCACGCCCCTTTTTCTTATAACCCTAATCTTCTTCCAGGAATTTAGAATTGATTTTACATACCCCAGTACCAAGTCCCAGTACTCTACCTTGAACCCCTTTAGAGATAAGCAGTATAAAACAGTAAATTNGTGTTGGCAAACGGTTAATCTGATTAACGATTAAAAATTAAGGAGTAAAATGTTAATCGCGTTTGACGATTAAAATTAATTAGTCGTAATCAACTCAATTTTGTGTAACTCTTAAAAAAAATAGCCTATTTTTCAACCTAGCTCATAAGCTATCTGTGTGAAAACTTCCATGCAAATCAGTGCACTCATTTCCGCGTATTAATTAAATTAAACATTTCTAACAGGTGGCAACTCTTAAGAAAAGTAGCCTATTTTCCAATCTAGGTCATGAGCTATCTGTGTGCAAATTTTCATGCAAATCCATTCAGTCGTTCCCGCATATTAAATAAATTAAACTTTTTTAACAGGTGGCAACTCTTAAAAAATAGCCTATTAACCAATCTGGCCCATAAGCTATCTGCGTACCAAATTTCATACAAATGCGTTCAGTCGTTTCCGCGTGATGATTTCCCAAACATCCAAACATACAAACTTTCACATTTATAATATTAGTAAGATTAACGATCTCAAACCAGTTTACCATGAATTTTAAATGTGCTCTGTCAAAATTACATTTTAATATACCTTACGTACATATGTACCTTTGTATACAATAAAAGTTTAATAAGAACAATTTTTTGTTCATTCATTTGAATAAGGCCTTTTTGGGAGGGAAATGACGTTTTTTTAGACCGAGAGGGACGTTTTCTCAAAAAAAGAGCTGTCAGCACGAGACTGTGGTCGTGAACATACGGCTACTGGCAAGAAGTGACTTCATCTGCACCGGCTCGAGTGTCGGGCTTGATTCTGCAACAGCTGCTGGTAGGGTGATTTATTCCGCATCGGCTTGAGTGTCGGGCTGGACGTCACCTTCGAATGTGAAAAGGGTTGTATTACTGATTATTTTTTCGATTACTATACATTACATTTTCCCGCTGGGTTCATGGTGTGGAATTAATAATTTATAGAGAAACCGAAAGTCAGTCAAAATTAAAGGATTTTTTAAGGATAGATATTAAACGACGACATTTAATGTAGCTTGTGATTTAGCTGGGATAGCTATTTTTTGCTATTAATTCTAAATGTTTCTTTGTTTCATAACAACCGAATTAATTTTTTTTTATGTATATATGAATGCACTTAATCACAAAAAAAAATAATTATTATTGAGTGTGAGTGATTTTTTCTCTATATGAATTTAAATTAACCACATTAGGGGTATTCTCCAAATCTTGCAAAGCCATTGCACGTAGCACGGATTGCATAACTTGCAAACACGCAACAACAAAATACATGGGAAGCAACATTTCCTATCGCTGCAAAATATGCAACGTCGAAACCCATGTATATATTTTGCGAAATAGCATAGCAAGATAAATGCGACCCTGTGCTAGTTGTTTTGTTGTTGGAATTGCTACATATTTCTCTCATTCCTCTAATCTCGCTCACTTAATTTTTTTTGTGCTGCCTCTTGTTATTGTATTTGATACATAATTTCGCTGCTTGCTACCCATGCATGCTACCACTTTGCAATGGGGTGCTCTCGTACTCTTCGAAATTTGGAATAGTATTTTTGTATTTCGTGCAAGCCGTGCATCGTGCAAGACTTTGAGAATACCCCTATTGTTTAATGTCATTTAATAAATAGTCCTCAGCCCTTTCCCAAGTTTCTGTGTTCATTTCTCAAAATATTGCCCCGACTAAGCAAAAGTGCAATACTTCTATTAATATAGCCATTGCAGGACGAAAAGTAACGTTGCGCAAAGGCTACAGTATAAGAAGGCAAAATAGGCCTATATTAAAATAATTTTAAGCGATTCATTTGAAACACTCCACAATGGCCGAAATTTGATTCTTTTCGGCATAATTCAAGATTTTTTAAGCAATATATTCTTTAAATCTGTTTTTTTATAAAAGTACATATCGCACATAGGGTAGTATTGTACTATTTTTTGGGGCTGCGTACAATATACTGTTGGAAAAAAATACAGTATGCAAAAATACTATATTTCTTCAGTTATAAATTTAAATACATTTCAGTAACTTTCAAGAAAGAAATGTTTTAAAATGGATGACATTTATACTGAAATAACACAGTGCATAGTTAACTTAGAATCGGCAGTTAACTACAGATTTTTATATTGAAAAGCTTTTTGTACTGAAAATCTGTAGTTAACTGTTGATTCTGAGTTAACTACACACTGTGAATTTAGTCCTTAGAAAGGCTTAGCAAATTTACTTAAAATTATTTCGCTTACGCTCTCTATTCCTGCAACTTCGGTATTCACAGAAAGAGTTTTTTTCTATTAAGATTGTGAAATGGTGAGATGAGAGAAATGAGGCGACTATCTCACTAATAAAAAATGAATTTTTGATTTATATTAATTTAAATATTGATTGCGATAAAGCATATGATACTTTAAAGGAAATTTATTTTTCTATAGAGGAAATGCGTAAGAAAACAAAGAAGATGTACACTTTAAAAGCATTTTTACTTTTCCTAAAAAAAGTACTATATATATTTGAAGTGTACTATATTTTTTCAGACTTTTTTAAAAAGTACTATAAATTCCTTAGAAAATGTTGGCAACCCTAATCGCACACCGCAACAAGTCATAGCAACACCCGACAGCCTTCGTTGCCATGACAACGCAACATCACACATCAATAGCCTGTTCCAATAGCAGTCCGGTTTACATGATTTAGTCAGAACTTACAGGAAGTCGTTCCTACTGACATAAATCCTGTAAGTGGGAACACATTTGAGAGAGTAACTGAGCAACTGTTCCTAGTCAGAAGTTATAGGATTTAGTCCGGAGTTTTTTTCCTGTAAGTTCATGAAAAGTGTCAAACGATCAGCTGATTTACATGTGCAAACAAAAACAGAAAGCGGTGAAAGCAGAGAACCTTATATTTGTTAAAAAATGGAAGTAAACAACGAAATATTTCAATATGTATAGATTTTAATAATTATTTAGTGATATTTCAGCCAAATCAGTGTAGTACCAATGACATGTAAACAAACCGTCTGACGTTTTTACTGGAAATAGGGCTTTTTGCGTTCCCGTGCACTTCGGCATCTGTTCTCCTTTTACTCTCAGTTGAGAGAGTAAAATTGTAGTTTGACAGTTCCACAGGTTTTAGTCCGAAGTTCAAAGGAACAGACTACAACATGTAGCTGCGCGACCACGCAACATCAAGCACATAGCCTATTAAAGATACAGCCAGCGATGCCAGGTTGACGTTTTTAACGTAATTTGGACGTTTTTTGTATCCTGCTGACGTTTGAACGTTTTTTGTGTAAAAAATTACGTTTTTTAACTTCCCAGTAATTTTTCTCTGTTACTAGGTCTTGTAATTAAAACTGATTTTGAATTATTTTCTTAATAAATCTTTCCAAGCTTTGTGTTTTGCAGCAGCTGCTTCAAAAGATATTTATTCTTTGGACACAGATGACTTCAATATGATGCTTACCATGCGTACGAGCATTTTTTTGGATTCTTGGACTAAGGATCCCGTGTCAAAGGCTGGTTGTGTAAATACTTGAGGTTACGAGGCTTATTGTAATGTTTGCAATTGCACATTAAAAACCAAATCAGGAAGGGCTGATCTCTTGCAACACGCACGCTCGAAAAAGACTTCATTTTTAAGACTTCATTAAAAATGTAATGAACCCAAAAAAGGCTGAAATAATGCTATGCTCCTTTTTAGCAGAACGTAATATAGCATTTTCGACAACCGACCCCCTTACCAAATATCTACAAGAAAAAAAAATTATTAAAAATCAACCCGATTCTTTAATAATAATAATAATAATAATAGATTGGCGCTTACACATATGTTAGTGTTTGGCCGAGCTACTCCTCCGATTTGTGGCGTGCGCCTTGATGTTGTCACACAAAGCGGAAGGACCTACAGTTTTACGCCGACTCCGAACGGCGATTGTATTTTTATGAGAAACTGTTTTTCATGGCAGAAATACACTCGGAGGTTTGCCATTGCCTGCCGAGGGACGACCGCTGTTAAGAAAAAACCTTTTTTCTATATTTTTTGCGATGTTGCTTTGACCAGGGCTTGAACCCAGGAGTTGCGGAGTGGAAGCGCGCACTGCTTACCACTACACCACAGCGGCCGACGACCCGATTCTTTAACAACTTAAAACTTGCCCTGAAATTTAATGGGGTATCAAACTGCGTACTCAAAAAAATTCTAAAAAAACTAAATGAAAATTTTAAAATCTAGCTTAAGCTTTGCAGATTTTTTTTTTATTTTTGCACAAAGTTTGAAATGTGGACTTATGTTTTGTTTATTATATAACGAGCTTGGCTTTTATGGAAAAATATAATAAATATTAAATAAACAAAAGAGAAATAGCCAAAATCGATCAAAATGGTGATGACTTAATCAGCTGTTCACAAGTGTTTGTATAAAATTATTTTTATATTAACGATCTCAAACCAGTTTACCATGAATTTTAAATGTGCTGTGTCAAAATTACTTTTTAATATACCTTACGTACATATGTACCTTTGTATACAATAAAAGTTTAATAAGAACAATTTTTGTACATTCATTTGAATAAGACCTTTTTGGGTGGGAAATAACGTTTTTTCAGACCGAGAGGGACGTTTTCTCATGCCGAAGACCTGGTAACACTGAATACAACACAGCCAAAAAAAGAGGCAGTCAGCACGAGACTGTGGTCGTGAACATACGGCTACTGGCAAGAAGTGACTTCATCTGCACCGGCTCGAGTGTCGGGCTTGATTCTGCAACAGCTGCTGGTAGGGTGATTTATTCCGCATCGGCTTGAGTGTCGGGCTGGACGTCACCTTCCCAGTGGCAGCGCCACAAGCTACACACGCTCTCACCACAGCCTCTCGTGGAACCGCGTACGGGCGACACCCGCAGTCAGCACTGCCGTTAGCAGAGGGACGTCGACAGCGCCTACAAGAGCGCTTCTCACCGCCGTTAGCAGAGCGGCGTCAACAGCGCCATTCATCGGCGCCACTAGAGCGACTCTCCGACGCGAACAGAGCGCCACTTGTCAACGTCACCAGAGCGCCGCCCAGCTGCTCGAGTAGAACGTTACTTCCGGCATCACCAAAGTACCGCTCGACGCATATAGAACGCTCCTCTCCGGCGTCACCGGAGCACTACACATCGGCGTGACCCGAGCGTTACTCAACTACGTTAGCTGAGCGCCTCTCACCAGCGCGATCAAGAACGCTACTGGCCATCGACGTCAGGGCGCTATTCTCCTACATTGCAAGAGCGCCACTCACCGGCGCGTCCAGATCGCGACTCTCCGGCATTACTAGAGCAAATGTCACCGCCGTCACCAGAGCACCACTTACCGACGTTAGCGGCGCGCCACTTAATGGCGTCAGCAGAGTGCTGCCCAGCAGTACTAAGCAACGCCACTACGACATAACGGGCCAGTAACGGGACACGGAGCCGTTACCCAGCCACCAGAAGCGACATTTGTAGAAATTTCCATCGTGATCTTTTCTTGTTATATGTTTTTATAGAAATTAAGAAAATTTAAATAATAAAGTACGATTAACAAGAGCTCCGAAACTACAAATTTATTGTAACGAACCCTGGAAACGGCGAGTATACCCCAGCGTTGTAGAAGAAGTATCGGGGCATTAAAAACGCTTCGTTACAATGTGCCTTACATTTTTTTGACAAATTATAACAAAAATTTGCTCTAGCTTTTGCTGAAAGGTAAATAAAAGCTCTGTGTTCATTTTTTGCGCATAATTCCGAAATTCCAAATTTTGAGTTGAGACTCTTTTGAAGACGGTGTTCGATATGTCAACTAACAAAATTTCCGAATAACACATTTGAAGTTTCGAACCTGTGCTTTCAAAGTCATGTGCATGATATAAAAAAGAAGGTAGTTTCCAAGGCGAATTTATATAAGGTGGTGTTGTTTTATCAGCTGTGAGTAGCGTTTGATTGTCAAAATTTTGTATTTCGCTAGTGAGTGAGTGAAAACGTGAGGGTGTTTGTATTTTCTGTCGCCCTTTTTCCTTCGGGGAAGGAGAGCTGCAATTTGACAATGGCCCGTTAAAAGCAAAAACAAAATACAAGTAATTGTTGTATTTGTTGAATCGATACCACCTTATATATATTCGCCTTGGTAGTTTCAATAAAAAACTTTTTGATTAAAAAGCAGATTTTTGACAATTGCTCAATTGTGAAAAATTCGAAGCGGCGTTACCCAATTGTAAGTTTTTGGTGTAGGAGATTTTATATCCTAAATTTGGGATTATAAATAAAATAGTTGTGTTAATATTTACCTTTTAAAAATAATTAATATCTTATCTTAAAAATGTTTAAATTTTACATTAAATTCGATAGCAACTTGCCAAATCATTATCATGAACATATTTTAAAATTTTTTTTGGTGTCATCTGATTATTTCACAATGTAGTTTTCTATATCGGATACGATGATTCTGATATAATTCATACACTGAAATTATACATTTCGATGTGTTATTTAATATATATTGTCATTGTCCATTTAACAGCAAATGGAATTTACTTTGGGACCCATGGGCCGTGAAATTTCTCCAGCAACACATTGTTTTCACATGAAATTTTGACACACCCAAAAGTGAAGTATAAAATAAATAGATAAAAACAAATTTTCAATCAAACTGATTTGTGTAGTTCAGGGGCGTCTTTTGGTAAATGTTCTGGAGGCTGTTTTAATATATCCTATCTTATTATATATTTCTTAGCTTTTCTACATTCTGAGAAGTTGAGAGAATGAAGTCTAATGTTCTTTTTTGGTCAACTATGACGTTTGATTTAATCTTTTGCAATCATTAGTTCATTTCCCTTGAGGAGTCACAATGCTCATACCGGCTATACCGATTTTTTTGAAAGTTCGGACACAAATTTTACAAGAATAGTTATAGGCTAAAACAAAACGGATATCTAAAGCGGGTGTGGAACCTCCCATACAAATCGGATTTTTCATAGTGCATATCTCTGGAAGTATTTATGGTAGAGTCCTGGAACTTGGTATGAATATATGTATGTATATGAAGTCAATCTCAAGCTCATGGAAAAATGTGGGTTTATTAGAAAATGCAGCGTGCCACCGTAGAACTTGGAATAGAGGTAAATGAAATCAATCCCAAATTTATGAAAAATGGGGGTATATGAAAATGATCTCGTAGCCAGCTACGAGAGCTAGCGGTATAAGCCATATAAACTAAAATTCTGGTGACGCATAGATACCTCTGGAAGCATTTACCTAGAATACTGAGATGAGAAAAACGGGCGCGACACCTTCTGGAAAGTAACATGATCACAGGGTGTATCTCTAGAACCATGTTAAGCTAAACCTTGAGGGATTACATTCTTGCCAAGACCAACAGGCATTAGCTGAAATTGCGGCGCAAGTTTTACGATCGGCTTGGGTAAGGTTTAACCACTTAACCCCCATTTGTTTTCGCCGCTACTGAATTCTATAAACTGTCAGCTTTCACACAATTTAAAATGTACACGTGTATTGAAAAATGTCATGAAAATTGTGTTGCTAGCTTCATGTTGCAAGCTTTTTCACAGCGTGAACAGAATACTACTTTACCGAGGAAATGTTATGGAATTTCACACTTATTTCACAGAAACAAATTTTATATGCACTTTAACAGGTTTTTATGTGAAACAGGAATAAAATACTATGCTTAAGAACACAGATCAACAAAATTAAACAATCAACTAAATTAATCAGATCAACAAAAAATTAATAAGAAAATTTTGAAGGATTTTAGATATTGGGTATGGTAGCACGAAATGTCACAATCTGCTTAATTGTCAGGTTGTTAATATGGCGACGAAAAAGTGACAATGGAACTGCCTTGTTTTTTGTATCATGGTCATGTGTATGATTAGCTATTATTTTGTCAGAATTGGTGCAAAATTGTTAGTCAATTGTGATAAGCTCGTGAAAGGTTGCTTTAATATAAATGAACAAAATTGGATATGGAAAATAAAGGTTAAGGTATTTCTAATAAGAATTAGTTAATGTGCATATCATGTGTGTGTTTGTTTGTTGTTATTTAATGTGTTTGTAGTGCGTATTTAAAGAAAAATACTAAACAATATTATTGTGCTCCCTGGAGTAGAACTAGCAAGCTGACAAGTGCTGACGCGAACTGATAATAAAAAATTCTTAATAATAATTAGATTTTATTTTAATAGGAACAGTTGTTCCTAATTTTTGCTCTTTTTTCTAAAATTTAACTTTTTAAGCGAAGTAGGTACGCGTAGAAATCTAAGTATCCTCCTTATATAGAATAAAGCAGATTCGGGATTTTTTCACCACGTTAATCTGTAAAACTACTGAACGGATTTGTCGACAATTTTTTTTTAAATAGATATTATCTTTAGGGTTGCCATCTGTACAAAAAATTGTAAATTCCGCACTGTTCGTTGGATTACAGAAAATGAGGTGTTAAATGAAGGTGCTTGGCCTCTAGATGTCCAATAAAGTATTATTTTTTTAGTAAGGCTGATGCTGAGACCCAAAGTGAAAGGATACGGTCCCCGGATGTGCAATAAGCTTTTATGTTTTTAGTGGGGTTGCCACCTTTTTAAAAATTACTACCTTACATAAACATAGACATATTTTATTAAAGACATCAGATTTGCACAGTCCATTCAACTTAAAAAAGTGAGGTGTGAAGAGCTTGGCCTAGAGATGTCAAATAAGTTTTTATTTTTTCGTAAGGGTTACCAGCTGTTTTAAAAGTCGAAACTAAAGAGTGCTAAGAAATCTTTAGTCTGAATATTTAAGCTATTTTTGAGGTGTTGGAAGGAGATTGGTATCAATCGAAATACGTTTGAAAGGCTTTATTCAGAACTATATTAAGTAGGGTTGACACATGCTTAAAAAAGCAAAATCAACATGAATTGTGGCAATTGGGCAATTGAAATATGTATTATAATATGGGCGCCAGACTAATGGGGTGTAAGAAAGTTTAAAAAAAGTTTTGAAATAGGTTATCGTTCAAAAGCAACGTTATATATGGGGCCCATTTTACCATAACTTGCTAATAGCATGAAGAACATATGTACCAAGTTTGAAAATGATAACTTTCTTTTTAGAATTTATGCAAAAAAAAAATTAATTCCGGCCAGTGTGCACTCCTTGAAATGAGAAATGAAAGATAAGAATAAAAAAACAATATTCCTATATATAAGTGTGTACCGCTGCGTATCCTTGCTTTCACCAAGTTTAGCTAACTGAACAAAGTTCAAGGTCTACATTAGACCAAGGTAGTGAAAATAAATGCAGCGCGAATTCCACCAGATCGGAAAACAATTTGTTGCCACCTACATCCGTTTTAGAGGTGGCAGATATTTTCGTAACGGTGACCTTGTCACGGTTACTCAAAAGTCATGGGCAACTGCTGTGACAACTTCTAAAAAGTCACCGCGACAGACTGTGACAAAGAAGCAGTCGCAATGATGTTTTTGCAGTAGGCTTGTGCTGTGATAAAGTAGCAGTCGCAATTACATAACTGCGACCAGTTATTTAAGACTAAAATCTGAGTAATGTTGTTTGATATACCATTAAAAACGACGAAAATAGTCATTGATGCCAAATAAATAAATAATGCCCTTAGAAAGATTCCTGTTTGCAACTTTTTTGACACAGACACGAATGAAAATCACTGTGACTGCAAAGTCACAGGCACGTATAACGTTGTTCTTCAAAAGTCACGAGACTGCCCATCTCTAATCCATATAAATTTGAACTTCTGCACAAAATTTCACTGTATTACTCATATTATTCCATTTTACAAAATTATCACTGTAAATAAAGTGCTTTAGAACGTCTTTTATATCCTCGTGCGATGCGCGTAAACATTGCCCACTGAACACTTATTAACTTTTTTAATCGTATCGAAACTGTCTGGTAATCGAAATTATCTGGTTATTTTAAATACATATGTATGTACTTTATTGTATAACTTCCTTAAACTCTACTGTAAAAAGTAAGAAGAAAATAATTTAATTATTGTTGACATGTTTCAGATAATGTTTCATATGGCCAAGAAATTAGTACAACAAAAAATTCAATCGTTTTATGGGCATATCGCCGGGTCGTTACGTACCAGTTGCGATAATATGATATAGCATAAATTATTTAAAATTAAGGCTGACTTTTTTGTCGAGTGTTGCTAGTTACTTGAAAATAACTTTCAGTTTAATAACAACAAATTAGAATATTCGAATCGCTCTTGCCTATGATTTACAACTCTTTTTTCAATTTACTGACATTGTATACTACACTACTCCTATTTTCAGCGAATTCTTAATCTTTCAAAATTGTTGCATAATTGAAAAAATTATATTAAGCCATGATATATGACAACGGTGGGCAAACGCGGCTCTTTGCTTAGCAATGGGCGGCTCTTTTTACTTTCTCTTTGCTTAGAACATTTTGGCTCTTTTTAATTTTTAAAATACATATTTCTTTTTTTTCTTTTTATATACACACTAGCAGACCCGGCGAACTTCGTCCCGCCCAAAATAGATTTTTTTATTGATACGTTTGGACCAACGTTCGCCAGCAATTCACGTTCACGTTTGGTTTTGTGGTCGACAGAAGGCATATCCTCCATTGCCGTCTTAAATAACCTGACGAAAGCGTTATACCGGGAAGAAGTCTTTGCGGCTCGATGGTGAATCGTCCTTGAATCTGTATAGCATAGTTGGTGGCAATTTCCAAACTGGTGAGTATCATTGGTCCACATTTTGTTGGTTCACCGTAAAGCACGGACCGCAATGGTTCTGATGGTTGATTTAACGGGAGTAATTAGACTTTGATCCCTGGTGCCTCCGAATTGACGATTTTTAGCAATACCGCCACCTTGCGCATCTTTTTTGCAGTAGTATTGCCCCTATCGTTACCAGTACATATATATTTCGAATATGAGGCAAATCGGATCACAAATACGATTTTGAGTAATAAATCGACTCCAGTGCTACCTGGCGTTTTAAGTTGTGAACTTAAACTCTACAGGGACCTACTCAAACACGTACAAAAAAATTCATTAAACCCGTTTCGATCGTTTATTAGGAGTTCGCCCACCAGAATAATTATTTTACATACTGACACTCTTCGGCATTTTTCCCATACAAAAAAAAAACTATCACGCATTCGTTATACGGAGAAAATGCGCAACATCATCAGCGAAAAAGTTCTCAAAAATCAATGCTAACTTATAGCTTTTTAAAACTTTCACTTTATGATACTGAAATTGAGTCAACTACAAAAGTGCATACTCAAAATTTAATGCCATTTGATGCAAAATTAACTATATTTCTATAGAAAATTAACAAAAAAATTTATTATGAAAAAGAAAAAAAAAACACTGTATTCTGGGTGTATGTAGTTAGAGCAGTGATGCTCACGGGAGTCTCCGTGAGCTACTCGGCTTTCACACACAAGTAGTGTGTGCGCAGCTACCGAACTTATGCGCCGCTAGCATCCGGTCAGTTTGCGTTTGTACTTTATGCTGTAAGTAGTGATAGAACTTTTTCAAAAAGTATCGATACTAGGACTCATTTAGAATACTCTAAAGAAGAATCGATGCCAGTACTCATACTTGCAAAAAAGTATCGCTAATGCTCGTACTTCCAAGTATTTTTAAGGCAAACGTGAAAAGTAAACAAAAATCAGATTGCTTTGCTTTTATGACCTCTTTCTATTTGTAAGTTGAGTAGACACTGCTGAAATCTGATGTAACAAGGATTTCTAAAGAAGTTTTTGAAATAAACTTGCAATAAGTTTACTTCTACATGCATAGAACATACATATGTTTATAGCAAAAAGCATATTTAAAGCTTTTAAGAGCAATTATTTTATAAGTTTTTGACTTTTCTTGGAAAATGAAATTTAATTCTATGTTGTGCAAAAATTTCATTGCTGTACCAATTATCAGTAGCTCACTAGAACAAAATACATGCACGTATATAAATTTTTATTATGGCAGTATTTACTAAATTCACAATTTTAAATCCGTTTTTCTCGAGTTTTGGGTTTTTTGAGTTATGACCAGTGTTGCTAGGTCTTCGACATGAGAAAACGTCCCTCTTGGTATGAAAAAACGTAATTTCCAACCCTAAAACGTCTTTTTCAAATGTTTGTACAAAAAGTTGTTCTTATTAAACTTATATTATATACAAAGGTACATATGTACGTAAGGTATATTGACATGTCATTTGCTCTGTCACATTTAAAATTCATTCTAAACTGGTTTGAGATCGTTAATATAAAAATCATTTTATACATACACTTGTGATCAGCTGNCTAATGCTCGTACTTCCAAGTATTTTTAAGGCAAACGTGAAAAGTAAACAAAAATCAGATTGCTTTGCTTTTATGACCTCTTTCTATTTGTAAGTTGAGTAGACACTGCTGAAATCTGATGTAACAAGGATTTCTAAAGAAGTTTTTGAAATAAACTTGCAATAAGTTTACTTCTACATGCATAGAACATACATATGTTTATAGCAAAAAGCATATTTAAAGCTTTTAAGAGCAATTATTTTATAAGTTTTTGACTTTTCTTGGAAAATGAAATTTAATTCTATGTTGTGCAAAAATTTCATTGCTGTACCAATTATCAGTAGCTCACTAGAACAAAATACATGCACGTATATAAATTTTTATTATGGCAGTATTTACTAAATTCACAATTTTAAATCCGTTTTTCTCGAGTTTTGGGTTTTTTGAGTTATGACCAGTGTTGCTAGGTCTTCGACATGAGAAAACGTCCCTCTTGGTATGAAAAAACGTAATTTCCAACCCTAAAACGTCTTTTTCAAATGTTTGTACAAAAAGTTGTTCTTATTAAACTTATATTATATACAAAGGTACATATGTACGTAAGGTATATTGACATGTCATTTGCTCTGTCACATTTAAAATTCATTCTAAACTGGTTTGAGATCGTTAATATAAAAATCATTTTATACATACACTTGTGATCAGCTGATTAAGTCATCGGTTTTTGCTAGTCCTTTTTTGTTTATTTAACGTTTATTATTTTTCCATAAAAGCCTAGCTGATTACATAACAAACAAAATATAAATCCACATTTAAAACTATGTGCAAAAATTATAAAAAATCTGCAAAATTTCAGCTAGATTTTCAACTTTTTATTCAGATTTTTTAGAATTTGCTTGAGTATGCAGGTTGATAGCCCAATAATATGCAACTTTTAAGGTGCTAAAGAATCGCGTTGATTTTTTATATATTTGGATAAGTGGTCGGTTGTCGAAAATGCTAAATTACGTTCTGTTAAGAAGGAACATAAGGGGCCCTGTGCGACTAATTGTGTAATTATCTTTATGCGCTTAAATAAGGGTCAAGTCATCTGTGTCCAAAGAATAAATATTTTTCGAAGCAGCTGCTGCAAAAAACAAGGTTTGTAAAGATTTATTAAGAAAATAATTCAATATCAGTTCTACTTACAAGATTTAGTAACAGAGAAAAATCACTGGGAAGTTGAAAAACGTCATTTTTTATACAAAAAAACGTTCAAACGTCAACAAGATACAAAAAACGTTCAAATGGCGTTAAAAACGCCAACCTGGCAACACTGGTTATGACAGTATTGAAGTAAATGAGCGCTATATTCATTTACACGACATTCATATTAGATACACCTTATACATAGAAGATAATTTTCGAACCCAATATTTACTGGCAAATTTTTTTAAATTATTCAATGTAATTGCAAGATCTAAATTTTTGTGTAAAGGCATCTACACACCTATGCGATTCTGTCGCCATGAATCCGCACCGTTTTTGATGCTACAGACGTTACTGGTTCGAAAACTTAAGTACGCACACATCTGTTCGATTTTATCACAGTAAAAACGGTCAATTTATAGACAAACAAAAAATATTTTTCAGCAAAAATAAAATTCTTAACTTTTCCACATCAAATATGTTTTGTTTTCTTTCGTTAAATTTTGTTTTAATATTGTAAAATGCTTCTATTGACGCGGCAGTCTGCGATTTCGGCATGACAAAGAGAAGAACTGTGAATGTTCGAATAAATCGCTGCGGCCAAATCGTATACGTTTGTGGTTCCTCCTTTAAAACTATGGTCGGCATTGTTGTAAATTTTGTCGGAACAGATTCGAACCGACAGATTCGCATAGGTGTGTCGATACCTTAATTCTTACAAAGGTTTTACGTAGAAAAGTTTTTAGCTCGTCGATACTTTTTAGTATTCTCGATCTTTACTTGGTACTTTTCCAGCAGCCCCGAAATCTATATATATATCAAATACTTCCAGAGATATACGGTATGAAAAATTCGATTTGTATGGGTGATGCCACGCTCCCTTAATATATCGAAAGTCTGCAGTAGGTGTCCAAAATTTCATAGAAATCGGTACAGCCGTTCTACCACCTTGTGTTTCCTTGCTAGAGGTTGTCAAATATTGCAAACAACGCGATTTTTTGACACTTTGACCTCGTTTTTCTTAAATCTGGAGCCGATGTCAACTCTATGCTTACGGATTCGTAATCAGCACAAAAAAGTCTGTCGTTAACATTTTCTGCATCATATTTTTTTTCATTTTTGTTGGTAATAAGCAGGGAACGGATTTCATGGAAAATGCCTTTTTCCTGCTAAAGAGATAGAGTATATTCGATTAAAAATGTCCACGATTTAGCTTTCCCTGACTCCATATATACACATTTGATGTTGCCTTTTTTTGCCTTTTTTAAGATATTTGCCTTTTTTTGCCTTTTTTAAGATATTTGCCTTTTTTGCTTTTTCTACCTTTAAAAAAATGATTATAGCATTTAAAATTTTTTTTTTTAAGATTAAAAAATATACACATGCCCATGCGGCTTATAGAAGCGCAGGGACCTCTTGCCAAACTGGTGTTGGAAAAATTCAAAGCCGTTTTCTCAGCTAACGTAGGCTTAGAGACAATAAGGGGTGTGGATAAAATTGTAAAGGGCTAGGAAAACGCCCTTATTCCTGATAATATGAACGTTTCAAACGTTCCATATTAAAATTGGGCTCCACTTGTATCACCTTACGTCGAGCGCACATTTAGTACATTCAAGGCTTTTCTTCGCGAAAATCGAATGAAAATGCTGCCAGAAAACTTCAAAATGCATCTTGTGGTTCAATGTTACTACAACTATACAGATTAAAGTTTTATGAGTTAGAAACTCGAAAGGATAAAATAGTCAAAGATTCAAAGTACAAATTTTTCATATAATGAAACTAGTTCATAGTTTTTCTCTTTTTACTTGTAATATAAACATTTCTAAAAACAATATATTTTTTGATTGTTCTTCGTATTTTCTGTCTTTTAAGGCACTAAACTTATTGTGCTTTTTTTGCAATACCTTTTTTGGCTTTTCCTGCCTTTTTCGCTATTTTATTTTGCCTTTTCCAGCCTATTTTGTTACTTTATTTTGCCTTTTTTATAGGTTTTTAGGTCCTAAAAATCCTTTCCCTGGTAATAAGTATTGTTAAATAGCCAATACCCGCATGTTTGCGGTGCCTTTAAATACCTTTCGATCTGTAAAACAATGACTCAATTATATTCTACGCATATCTATAATGCGGGCATCGAATTTCAAACAAATCGGACCATAAATAAGATTTTTTGGAAGAGATCGGTCCATGGTCCACCTATCAGAAGCATCCTGAATGTTAATCCTGGCAATAAGCTACCTACATGCCAAATTTCAAGCAAGTCGCACCATAAATAAGATTTTTTTCCAATAGATCGGTATCTGGTCCACCTATCAGAAAAAATATCATATAAGTTAACCCAGGCAATAAGCTACATACGTGCTGAATTTCAAGCAAATCGGACCATAACTAGGATTTTTGAGAATAGATTGGTCGTTGGTCCACCTCTCAGAAAAAAAGTATTCTATATGTTAATCCAGGCAATAAGCTACCTACTTGCCAAATTTCAAGAAAGTGGCGCCATAAATATAATTTTTTCGAATAGATCGGTCCCTGGCCTACTTAACGGAAAAAATTGATCCTATATGCTAATCTAGGCAAAAGGCTACCTACGTACTAAATGCAGTTTTTCAGCGTAGCTCGATCCCTGCGCCACATATCGCAAAATTTAAAACTTTGTGCACTCCGCCTTCTAAACACCTTTCCAAAAACGTAGCAGTCATTCGAATCGGTTATGAAACATAGGAGAAAATTTTTCCCAATTGATTCATGCTCACAATAAATTTCACAATTATCCGAAATTTTCCTAGCTTCACAACGAAGTTTCCACCTTTACGTCGTCCAAAATCTTCAAATCATGGGATAAAATGCAAAATTTCGTCGAAAAAAAATCAAATTTTTCGCGTTCTTCCGAGTTTTCCAGTTAGAATTTTCTATTTTTACATTCAAAAACCATTCCGAAGGAATTGCACACAAAATTCCATTGTTCCAATTTCACAACTTTCCTGGAGGGTTTTCCCAAAATTTTCTTTTGTAAGAACCTTCTCCTGGCAATTACGAACAACTAAAAAAAAATTTTGCCAAATCGGCCCAACCGTTCTCAATTGATGAATTACTATACATTTTTCGCACCATTTTTATATATATAGATAGAGAGATACGCAAATTGAGATCGGAACATTAGCCGGAATTGGAGAATGAAAATTGGCTTTGTAACTTAATGCTCTTTACCGAATTTGTCTCTACAAGGAGAGAATAAATATGTTTTTGATTTATCGCAAATTATATAAAGTTTTCAAACTAAACTACGTCATTTTATACATTATCTCATGATACAAAAAAGAGGGTTGTTTCATTTAATGACATTCGTTGTTGTTGTTAACCATTTGACTTTTAATAAAATTATGACATTTCATCAAATTCATGCTACCTGATCACTAAAAGAAATATTTTTTTTTAAGCAGATTTTATTTTATGGACTTGAAAATTATGCCGGCTACATAATTTCGAAAATGGGTTTTCAGAACGCATGAAGAAAGTGCATACATGCTAGGGAAGCCAATCCCGGGATCCCGAAAATTTTGAAACATCAAATTAATAGTAAGAATTTGTTTATGAATTTTGAAGTATGCTTTTTGTAAAATGCCGTTTTGACTGCAATTAACAAAAAGCTTGAAACTTTGCTTTTAAGTTGTAGTCTGAGCCTTTTTTGAAGAAGAGTTCAATGAACTTACTCATAGCGTCGCTAATGTAAACGAAACAGAGAGTTTTAAGGAAAAGTTAGATAATTTTTGAGATCAATCTACTCAAAACTTCCTCAAATCGAAAAACTTATATTATAATATAACATTGACAAATACGAAAAACTTATAATTTGACCGACGTGCTGGTAAATTTAGTTCAAATATTTTGTAATGGTCGAGATAGGGGTCATTATCAGTGTTGCCAGAACTTTTCAGGGCGACCGGCTAGATTGGACAAAAAAAACGGCTAAAAACGGCTAAAATGTTTCAACCAGAATTAATTTTTTTTTAAATACATAAACTACAATTAGAAAGACTAGTCAATCCATTGAATTTTTTTTTGGTTAATAAAGATTATTTATACGTAGGTAAGCTGTACACCACTTTATTTTTGTTTAACAAAGGAAACTGTCGTTATACGTAGCTAAGCTTTACATCAGAAGTCATGTTTGTATTACTTAAATATAAAAACAGAGATAAATTACAAAGTTATCGCGTTTTCTTTTCTATTAA
>NW_016157310.1:0-14736 GCF_001687245.7 Rhagoletis zephyria | reverse complement strand
GGCAAATTTTAATCAAAAGAATTTTCCATCATACAGGTACATAGCTCACATTTAAAATTTGAACGAACTCGGTTAATAAATACGATTTTTATAAATAACTCTACTCCAGCACCACCTATCGAGTTTTATAGTAGCATGTAATTGGACCATATATGTATGTAAGATAACCTCCGACAATCTGACGGAAATGTATATCGATCCAGCCTTTCCAATAATTACCACTTTTCGCCAAAATTACGGTATTGATAACATATGTAGCTGTGTAGAATTTCAGGACGTTAGCGTAAGCCGTTCCGGAGATAAGCTATATGAGAAGTTCAGTTTGTATGGAAGGAAGGAGCCACGGCCCCCTTTCCCAATGCATTTGCAATATATGCATCAGTGCTAAGTTTCAGTTCCCCAGCGTAATTGGTTTTAGAGATATATTGGTTTTTTATGTTTTAGTCTGTATAAGAATTTTAGGAATATCCCGAGCTACATACCGAGTAAATTTTTGGTCAGAATATTTATTTTCATTATTTAGTAGTTTAGTGAAATACATTGTAAAGAGAACTGTATGAAATTGTAAAACGTGACGTCTCAGATTTCTTAATTTTTTGGCAGCAACAACGTAAAGTTTTAATTTTTTTAGCGAAAAACCTTCCACACAGAAATAAAAAAAAATTAAGTTTTTGGTTATATCAAGGCGAAATTTTGAGAACGGTCCGTTGCTAACTCTAAATATAACAACGATGCACTGGAAAAAGTTAATACGTTCAAATACCTAGGAATAATGATCGACGATAAGCTAAACCAAAAAAAATTGATTCTATATTTTCAATTAGAGCTCTAGCAATATGTACATCGGTGAAAACTGCATTTAATTCCAAACATTAGCTTTTGCGTGATACGCTTACAAACATACAGACAAACATACCAAAATTTTATATTTGGCTTCTGTTGATCTAATAAACCCCCTATTAATTTTTCTTTAACATCTATTATGTACAGATATCGGCCTGTTGCAATTTTATTATTCTCAAATACTCTCGTTTGATACCCATATGGCAACACTTAGTGTATATTATAAATTTAACTGAATTAAAGTTTTCAAATAAGTAGCAGCCCGCTTCAAGAATATTTTCAAAAGTAAGATTCCTAATCTTTTTTAGTTTAATATTCGTATTGCAATATTTCATTTATTTTACAAATTTTAATGTATACAATTTTTCAATCCGTTGGCAAATCCCCTAAAAATATTTTCAGCATTAAAATTTCCTAGCCTCTTTAGTTTGATGCCAATATTGCAATATTTAATTTATGCTATCAATTAAATTAAATTAAAGTATTCATATAGGTGGCAACCATCCACAAAAATATTTTCAGCTGTAAGCCTTTGTACTTTTTCTTTCTTTTGACAGCCATATTGCAGTATTCACTTTACCGTATCAATTGACCTAAATTGAAATTTTAAACACAGGCGGCAACTCTCTAATTTTTTCTTCTAGCGATACATCGGTGAAAACTGCCTTCAATTCCATGTTTTCACCTGATGCGCGTACAAGTATACAGACTGACAGAGATTCAAAAATTCTAAAAATTGTTTATTTGGCTTTAATAAAAACCCATGATATTAATTTTTCTTTAATATCTATAAGGTACAGCCGTCGACCTGTTACAATTTTATTATATGTATAGATGGAGATATACATTTTATTTATTTTATCAATTTAATACAATACAATTTTTCAAACAGGTGGCGGTCCTCCCTAAAAATATTTTCGGCAATAAAATTTCCAAAACAGACAGACAGACAGACAAAAATTCTAAAAATGGTTGATTTGGCCTCTGGTGCTCTAAAAAGACCCCCCACATTAATTTTTCTTTAATATCTATAATGTACAGACATCGACCTGTTACAATTTTATTATATGTATAGATGAGCAAAATTACATCGTGATGGGTTTGTTGAATTTATTAAATAAAATCTTTTAATAATACATACATATGTACATACAGATTAATTTCCAGTTTGGAGTTGAGGGGGTGAGAAATGCCATAAACGTAAGTAATATGCCATTATCCATTGTACTCCATTTATCCATTGTATTTGAAGCTAAATTGCATTCTTTTTATGTACATATTTTCAATATATGTATATAGGGTTGCCAGCTTTTTATGCGCGAAATCAGTACATTAGACCTTTTCATGCTAAAAAAATCAGTACCTTTCAGTACATTCTTATTCAAAGCAAAATTATGATTGTAAGTAACATAAAATAATTTAAAACGCCTGAGTTCTTGTTTTTAACGATATTTTGGTATATAAATACAGTAGAGTTCATAAAAAGTAAAAGTGTTATTCATTTTAACATGAGTGTACACATCATTATACATAGGAGCCAATAAATTATTATATATTTGTGACTTTTTGAATAGCAATAATGAGATCATTCCCATTTTCAATGTTTAAATAGTCAAAGAATTCTATACATTTCATTTTAAAATTACTTTTAGTTTGAAGTTCCCTTTCAAAAATTTTAATTAGAAGCCGTTTTCTCTCTTTGCGCCAGGAAACAAACTTTATTCTTAAGATCCTCTAATATTGTGAAAAAGTAGCACTTTTTAAGGAGTTCATCCATATTTCCTCATGGCTTAAATAATTTTTCAACTACGCAAAAACTGTGAAAGACTAAGAATTCGCTAAAAAGAGTATCTAACTTTATGTCTTGTATGCAAAACTTTTTTACAAAATCAGTAAATTGAGAAAAAGGAGTTGTAAGTTATAGGCAAAAGCCATTCGAATATTGAAATTAATTGTTATTAAACTGAAAGTTATTTTCGAGATAACTAGCAACACTTGGCAAAAATGTATCTAAAACATGTCAACTATAATTAAATTATTTTCTTCTTATTTTTTACAATACAGTTTAGGGAGTTCCAACGTTATGTAAAAACCTTAAGAAAATACTAAAGTATGTATTTTGTTAGAATAGAAAATTCAGTACAAACCAGTACAAATTTTGAAAAATCAGGATACTAGCGTACTGATTGAAGAAATGAATAAAATCAGTACAAGAGATGAAAAATCAGTAATGTACTGATCAAATCAGTACGTCTGGCAACCGTATATGTATATGTATATCATGTACTAGACTTGTTTGGTTTCGTCGAAGAAGAGTAAAATATTTACAGTCATTAACTATGGAAAACATCTCCTTGTCGAAATTCTCAAATTTATTTTTAAATGTTAACAATATGCATGTTTATACCTGTGACAGACATCTAGTAACAATACCATCATAAAGTTATTATAGTATTCTATTTACTAGGTTCAATGGCACACATAATTTAGTATTTCATTCCTAGTATTTCAAATATTTTTATACCCGAGCACACTTGTGCACAAGGGTATTATAACTTTGTTCACATAACGGTTGTTTGTAACAGGCAAAACGAATCGAGATAGATATAGACAAATGTATACATAAATGATCAGAATGAAAAGAGAAATCGATTAAGCGGTGACTGTCTGTCCGTCCGTCCGTCCGTCCGTCTGTTCACACGATAACTCGAGTAAAAACTGAGATATCTTAACGAAACTTGGTACGTGCACTTCTTTTGGGCGTAGGACGGATGGTATTGGGCGAAATCGGACAACAACCACGCCTACCTCCCATATAACGGTAATTTCCAGAAATACGAAAACTGCGATATTTTAGTAACTACTGAAGCTAATTCACTAAAAATTGATACTTTCAATGAGTTTCAGACGGAAAACATGAATATTATAAATTTTTGGAAAATGGGCGTAGCCACGCCCACTTATGGTTACATGTGTATATCTTGGTAACCGCTGCACCAATTTCTTCCAAACTTGGCACAGTTGTTGGCCCTAGTACAGCATACTAAATGGCTGAAAATTTAAAAAATCGGACAATAACCACGCCCACATCCCATATAACGGTAATTTCGAGAAATACGAAATCCTCGATAAATCAGTAAATATTAAAGCTAATTTATTCAAAATTGACAGTTGCAACAATTCTTTATCAGGAAATACGCTTATGATAAAATTTTGGAAAATGGGCGTGGCACCGCCCACTTATGATCACATTTATGTATATCGGTAACAGGCCTAGCAATTTGTACCAAACTCGGTATTGAAAATTATTGAAATCGGACTAAAATTACAGCCGCTTTTCATATAACGGTAAATTTCGGAAATGCTTGAAATTTCAATATTTCGAAATTTAAGGATGCTAGTTTACTTCATATTTATACACCCGCTTATCATGTAGCGGTAGCTTTCGGAAAGGTGGAAAACATATGTTTAATACTTGCGCCGGGTATTTAATGTTCGGCTCCGCCCGAACTTAGACTTTCTTACTTGTTCTATTAAAACTTTTTGGTCCGACAATTTTACCAACAATTCACGTTTACGATTTTCATTGGTACATTCATCTGCTGAGATTATGGATGGTGGTCATTTGCCGCTTTAAATAACCTAAAGAAAGTGTTATAACCGTGAAGAAGTTCTTGAAATTCTCCAACTGTGCAGCATTTCATAGCACGGTTATTCGCAAAACGAAGTAAATTTGAAGAATTTTTCCTCTTCACTCCCTGGCGGCAACAATGACCCGGTTCTATAGTGAATCTGTCCTAGAAGCTTTACAGTATAGTTGGTGGAAATTTCAAAATGGGTGGGAATCATTGCTCTACAGAAATGCAATATACATATCCTTATTTCAGACGAAATACCTTAAAAGCTTGAAAGCATAATAATATTGGAAAATCACATCCATTGGGCCAATCGTAACACAGGAGAGTTCGATATACTCAATGGTGCAACAGGTCGATTTAATCTGACCTTCATGGCTATTCCCACTAGGCTATTTTTAGTAATAACTCGACTCCAGGGCCACTTGGCAGCACGTTTTTGCAATTGTATTGCTCTTACCATGCCCAATACATATTTAAAATATTAGCCAATCGAGTCATAAATAAGGTTTTTAGTAATAACTCAACTACAGCGCCAACTGCCGGATAGAATTGTGAAACTAAACCATCCAGAGACCCACTCAAACACACACAAAAAATTTCCTTAAAATCCGTACAATCATTTAGGAGGATTTCACTCACAAACACACCTACAGAAGAATGATAAATACATTCAAAGATAGCTAAAATTCAGTACGTTTGTAGACCTCATGCCCCCTTTTCAAATAGCCCCAATTTTCTCCATAAGTATGGGCTTGATTTCATATACATACAAATCTCCATACGAAGTTCCAGTACTCTACCGTGAATACTTTCAGAGATATGCAGTATAAAATTTCGGTTTGTATGGGAGGTGCCACGCCCCTTTACCAATAGCTTCCATTTTTCTTCATAAGTATACGATTGATTTCATATATCTCCATACCAAGTTCCAATACTCTACCATGGACATTTCCAGAGATATGCAGTATGAAAAATTTGGTTTGTATGGGAGGTGCCACGCCCCTTTACCAATAGCTTCCATTTTTCTTCATAAGTATACGATTGATTTCATATATCTCCATACCAAGTTCCAATACTCTACCATGGACATTTCCAGAGATATGCAGTATGAAAAATTTGGTTTGTATGGGAGGTGCCACGCCCCTTTACCAATAGCTTCCATTTTTCTTCATAAGTATACGATTGATTTCATATATCTCCATACCAAGTTCCAATACTCTACCATGGACATTTCCAGAGATATGCAGTATGAAAAATTTGGTTTGTATGGGAGGTGCCACGCCCCTTTACCAATAGCTTCCATTTTTCTTCATAAGTATACGATTGATTTCATATATCTCCATACCAAGTTCCAATACTCTACCATGGACATTTCCAGAGATATGCAGTATGAAAAATTTGGTTTGTATGGGAGGTGTCACGCCCCCTTTTCTAATAGCTCCAATTTTTCTCCAAGAGTATGCGATTGATTTCGTTTATCTCCATACCAAGTTCCAGAACTCTACCGTGAACACTTCCAGAGATACGCAGTATTAAAAATTTGGTTTGTATGGGAGGTGCCAGCCCCCTTTTCCAATAGCTCCAATTTTTCCTCAAGAGTATGTGATTGGTTTCGCTTGTCTCCACACGAAGTTCCAGAACTCTATCATGAACACTTCCAGAGATATGAAGTGTGAAAAAATCCGGTTTGTATTGGAAGTGCCACGCCTCCTTTACATATAGAATTTTTTTTAGCCGTAAACCATCCTTGAATACGTGCGGCAGGGGTCTGAAGTTTCAAAATAATCGGTTCAGCCGTTCTTGAGCTGTGGGAATACTAAAAAAACGGCTTTCAAAATATATATTAGTATATATATAATATATATCATTACTATATTTTGGCTGTATCTGTTGTTTCTGATTGCCGCGAAAAAAACTTGCCTAGTGACGAATTCGCCCCTTGATATGGTGTTTGCTCAAAGCTATTTATATTCGAAATTGCATGAAAATTCAAAAACAGGATCCTATAAGCTTATCTAGGCAAAAAGCTACCTACGTACAAAATTTTAATCAAATCGGATCATAGATAAGAATTTTCGAATAGATCGGTCCCTGGTCCACTTCGCGGAAAAAAGGATCCTATATGCTAATCTAGGCAAAATGCTGCCTACGCACCAAATTTTAAGCAAATCGGACCATAACGAAGGTTTTTTCCAATAGATAGGACCCTGATCCACTTAACGGAAAAAGGATCCTATATGCTAATCTAAGCAAAAAGCTACCTAAGTACCAAATGTTAAGCAAATCGGACCATAAATACGATTCTTTCGAATAGATCGGCCCCTGGTCCACGTCACGGAAAGAAAAGGATCCCATATGCTAATCCAGGCAAAAAGCTACCAACATACCAAGTTTTAAGCAAATCGGACCATAATAAGATTTTTTCGAATAGATCGGCCCTGGTTCACCTACCGGAAAAATGTTAATTTTTTTTTGCCTAAACCATGGTGGCTGCTGAAGGCTATTTTTATACAAAACTAGCCAATGCCCGCTTACTTCGCGGCGCCTAATAAGAGCTTTTGCGTTGGCCAATGCAAAAGAGCGTTTAAAAATAAAATTAATCTGTAAAGTCAAAATTTTTGATTTAAGTTGAAACCACTAAGGCGCAGTATCCTCCTCACATATAGGCCAATAATAGTAACGCTGTGATACCATATGCAATACCAATCCCTTTCGGTGTCATGAGCTTTACCGATGGTCTTATTTCCACCTGTGAGATCTCTGCCAGGCATGCGTAATATTTTTGTATGATCTTGCAACTACAACATTGGTGCGATGCGCATGCCAATAAAAATTCTTATAGGGAAACTCAAGAGCACAGAAGTGCGTTTTCTGTTATAGGAGGGCCAAGAATCCTCGCTGTTCCACAGGATGAAAAGTTTTCCGGTACATTGCTAAATGAGTTGTGTGATCTCTTAAGTATCTTTTAAATGAAGCAATTGATATTTCTACGGTGATCTTTCATTGTTAATTCACCACTTTTACAATTCTTGGTAAAATTTATGAACTGATATCTGGGTAGATGCAAGACCGCATGATCGTGCGTCAGAAAAACTTAACCCCATCCTTCATTTAGACATCTGAAAAATAAGTTCGTATAACTTAAACATAGGACCAAAGCAGACCAACCACACGGGGTATCTAGACATTTCGTCTGCAGCGCCATCCATTGGGTTCATTTTCTGCAAACCATTGCTTACCATAAAATAAATACGTGTTGTGAATTTCAACCTTAACTCCAGCGGCACTAATCAGGCAAATTTTAATCAAAAGAATTTTCCATCATACAGGTACATAGCTCACATTTAAAATTTGAACGAAATCGGTTAATAAGTACGATTTTTATAAATAATTCTACTCCAGCACCACCTAGCGAGTTTTCTAGAAGCATGTAATTGGACCATGTATGTACGTAAGATAACCTCCGACAATCTCACGGAACTCTATTCAGTGTTTTTTGAGTTTATTCCGAACAACGAAAACGGCTATCATTTTATGCAAATAGGTATGTAGATAGGACAGTTTATAGCGAAACTCGTAAAAGAAAAGCTCCATTCTTTGTGAAAAATTTAAAAAAGTTCTTCAAAATTTTCACATAAATTTTACCTTACTGAAAATTAAAGACAAAGTTACAATAGTTCAATGGGATTTAGAAATTTAGGAGAAAATGGTTCCCAATAGAATGATACTTGCGCGTTTACGTAAATGCATATCGAGCCAGACTTTCCAATAGTTACCACTTTTCGCCATAACTACGGTATTGATAACATATGTAGCTGTGTAGAATTTCAGTGCATTAGCGTAAGCAGTTAAGCTATATGAGAAGTTCAGTTTGTATGGAAGGAAGGATTTGTAATATATGCATCAGTGCTAAGTTTCAGTTCCCCAGCGTAATTGGTTTTAGAGATATATTGGTTTTTTACGTTTTAGTCTGTATAAGAATTTTAGGAATATCCCGAGCTAAATACCGAGTAAATTTTTGGTCAGAATATTTATTTTCAACGTGTTGCCAAATATGAACCAAGTCGATGCAGCCGTTTAGTAGTTTAGTGAAATGCATTGTAAAGAGAACTGTATGAAATTGTAAAACGTAACGTCTCAGATTTCTTAATTTTTTTGGCAGCAACAACGAAAAGTTTAAATTTTTTTTAGCGAAAACCCTTCCAAACAGAAAAAAAAAAAAATTAAGTTTGTGGTTATATCAAGGCGAAATTTTGAGAACGGTGCGTTGCTAACTCTAAATATAAACAACGACGCACTGGAAAAAGTTAATACGTTCAAATACCTAGGAATAATGATCGACGATAAACAAAAAAAAAAAAAAAATGGATTCTATATTTTCAATTAGAGCTCTAGCAAAACTGCATTTAATTCCATACATTAGCTTTTGCGTGATGCGCTTGCAAACATACAGACAAACATACCGAAATTTTAGATTTGGCTTCTGTTGATCTAATAAACCCCCTATTAATTTTTCTTTATCATCTATTATGTACAGATATCGGCCTGTTGCAATTTTATTATTCTCAAATACTCTCGTTTGATACCCATATGGCAACACTTAGTTTATATTATAAATTTAACTGAATTAAAGTTTTCAAATAAGTGGCAACCCGCTTCAAGAATATTTTCAAAAGTAAGCTTCCTAATCCTCTTTAGTTTAATATTCGTATTGCAATATTTCATTTATTTTACAAATTTTAATGAATACAATTTTTCAATCAGTTGGCAAATCCCCTAAAAATATTTTCAGCATTAAAATTTCCTAGCCTCTTTAGTTTGATGCCAATATTGCAATATTTAATTTATGCTATCAATTAAATTAAATTAAAGTTTTCAAATAGGTGGCAACCTTCCACAAAAATATTTTCAGCTGTAAGCCTTTGTAAATTTCTTTCTTTTGACAGCCATATTGCAGTATTCACTTTACCGTATCAATTGACCTAAATTGAAATTTTAAACACAGGCGGCAACTCTCTAATTTTTTCTTCTATATTGGAAGTTAGATCCCTAGCGATACATCGGTGAAAACTGCCTTCAATTCCATGTTTTCACCTGATGCGCGTACAAGTATACAGACTGACAGAGATTCAAAAATTCTAAAAATTGTTTATTTGGCTTTAATAAAAACCCATGATATTAATTTTTCTTTAATATCTATAAGGTACAGCCGTCGACCTGTTACAACTTTATTAGATTTATAGATGTAGATATAGATTTCATTTATTTTATCAATTTAATACAATAAATTTTTTCAAACAGGTGGTAGCCCTCCCTAAAAATATTTTCGGCAATAAAACTTCCTAAACCCCTTCAGTTTGATACCCATATTGCAATATTCAATTTATCTTATAAATTAAATTAAATTTAAATTTCCAAACAGGTGGCAACTCTAAAAAGATATTTTTGGATGTAAGCCTTCTTCAGCCCCTTTCGTTTGACGCCCACATTGCACTATTCATTTTTTCTTATCAATTTACTTAAACTCCTATTTTCAAACAGGTGGCAACTCTCTTTAATTTGTTCTTCCTATATTTTAAGTTAGACCTCTAGCAATACATCGGATAAAACTGCATTCAAATCCATGCATTCGTTTTCGAGTGATGCGCGAACAAACATACAGACAGACAGATAGACAGACAGACGGACAGACAGATAGACAAAAATTGTAAAAATGGTTGATTTGGCTTCTGGTGCTCTAATAAAGACCCCCACATTAATTTTTCTTTAATATCTACAATGTACAGACATCGACCTGTTACAATTTTATTATATGTATAGATTTACACAAACTGAGAATTTGCGAAATCGTTTTGATTTCATTCCTAAAACTTCTAGCTGTGTTTCGTAGAATACCAGCCAAATACATTATATTTTGCTTTGCTGCCTCTATGCTTAAGTGCACATTTAGGATACCTACTCCAAATTGCGCACCAAAAGCATTATTTTTAACATTTGCAACAACTGCTCCGATAGAGGCATTTAACATACCTTCACATTGGCGATACCTGCCTTAAAAATTGTGCGACTAGTATCAATTATCAATGAAAGTATTACGTTTACCTGCACTGGCCCTACAATTACCTAATTTTACAACCTTTTATTTATTTTCCTCATCTCGCAGAACAACGAAAATGGCTATCAATTTATGTAGTTATATAGATAATTAGATAACATTCGGTAAAAATTTCGCTTGCAGTAATTTCTACATGGTAAGTGCTCCGCCAATATTTGGTTTCATAGGGATTCGGATACCTTCCTCATTGAAGTAGTAAAGAAAATTCGCTTAAGTGCCTTTTTCGGTTACGTGCACAAGTTTTTCGTGCAAAGAAGGATGTGCAGCTAAGCAAAATATACTGTACTATGAAACTTTAGATGATATTGTTATTAGATAAAAACCATGTTGATCACATAGTAAGTAGTTTTTATTTCAAGACATACGTATGGTATTTGCTCGGTTCGTAGTAACAATACTTGATGTCTGTCACAGGTATTACTGAAACTTCCTTCTTTTTTATCATGGTTTAAACCAGGGTACGAAAATAAACTATATTGTACGTTACTATTTCGTTTCGTTTATTACTTCAACAGTTCGGTACAATACGAAAACCAAACGGCTGAGTTCACTTTGGCGATAGTACACTACAGTAGTTTAGTAGTTACAGACGAAACAATTAACGAAATGAATCGTGCAGAGAAAAATATATGTATGTATGTACACATATGCAATAACTAAACACAAAACGAATGGCTGCAATGAATAAAAAAAAATAAAAATGTTTTTTAATTGAATTGGATATGAAAATTTACAGAAAAAAATATTTTTCACGTAATTGAAACGTTCGCATACATATAAAACGTACCCAAACGTACCGATGAGAGTCACTTTTAAAATTCTTGACGTTTCCACACAATTTAATTTTTAAATTTACTCACAAGCTCACACACACGTTTTCATTTTCAAACTCAAGCAACAAAAATTTCGAACAATTTCATTTTTTTATTTTCACTTTTATATGATTTTAAAATGTTGGCAAACTTCAAGAAAAAATCATGGCCGACAAATTGAGAGAACGGTTCTACCTTGCTATATTTTTATCATGCCCTATGGTACAATTGTCACAAACGAAAAGCAAACGTTTCTCGTTGGGGAAAATGACAGTGAATCTTACAATTTGTTTCTGACTATGTACAAAACTGTACAAAACCCATATATGTAATACTCCTATATTGGCAGTAAGAGCTAGCACCGTCCGAAAACACTACAGTACAGATATATCAATAAACACGTACGAAAGAAAAGGAACGCATACGTTTATAAATAAACATGTACACAACACATATACAAAAACGGCACTCAAGTACACAACACATTGACAAAAACGGTTGTAGACTGTCTCGCTTTGATTTCGGAATACTTACACATTGAGAAGTTAGCTTACTGCCAATATAGAAGTATTACATATATGACAAAACCACAAATGATATCATGATCGATTAGCAAATGGGAATTGTTTTGTACAGTTTATTTTCGTACTCTGGTTTAAACAGCTTTATAAACTGACGTTTTCATACATTTTGAAGTTATAAACCTTTTTTAAAGCTAATTTATCTTTTATGAATATGGCTACAAGTTTTAGGTAAAAATATTTATTAATAGAATAGTAAATATGTATATTCCCACCCAGCATTTTCTGAAATTATTGATCTTATTCGAGTCTTTTTTGAGTCCTACTCGCGATTAAAATAATCATAAATGCGCTAATATTCTGATCATAAAAGACTCTTTTTTCGGTAGAAAATGGTACCCTGCCCGCGACTCTTCTTGACGAGTCTCTTATTACCCACTTTTCTGATCAGTTTTGACTCTTTTTCGAGTCGTATTTATATTCATTTGTGAGCCTTATTCAAATGATAATTCAGTTGTACTTCTTATCAGTCTTTTCCGCTTAATTTTTTAGAGGTATTTGTAAACATTTATGAGCCTTTTTTGGGTAATTTTCCGTCGCATTTCTAAATATTTTCGAGTCTTTTCCGAGTCCCTTTTCAGTGTATTTTTAAATCGTTTGCGCTGCGAAAAATTAAATAAGTATTAAATTAATTTGTAATTCGCAAATCACCATATTTTATAGAGTTCAAATGAAGAGTTAATGAAATAACGAAACTGTTTTTAATAAAATCCATTATTACAGTTGAAAATATTTCAAAATTATCCTCCTGGATAAAGATACTTGGCACAGAGAACTTTTAACAATGTATACAAAGTTTTTCCTATTTCTTTTCGCTAATTTTTTATAAAAAAACGTAGCTCATATCACAACAAAAAAATAATAATAAAATGCCTAAACTCTAGGCAGAACTCATAAAAACCATATGAATTTGCAACTTTTTAAATAAAGGGCAAGTTGCAAGTTGCTAAAAAACCGCGTTGGTATTTAATCAAGTATTAAATATATGTTTTCCACCTTTCCGAAAGCTACCGCTACATGATAAGCCGGGGTGTATAAATTTTAAGTAAACTAGAGTCCTTAAATTTCGAAATATTGAAATTTCAAGCATTTCTGAAATTTACCGTTATATGAAAAGCGGCAGTAATTTTAGTCCGATTTTAACAATTTTTTGCTTTTAGGTGGCAAGCACAATAACCATACCGAGTTTGGTACAAATTGCTAGAACGGTTAGCGAGATACATATATGTGATCATAAGTGGGCGGTGCCACGCCCGTTTTCCAAAATTTTATCATAAACGTATCTCCTGGTAAAGAATTGTTGCAACCATCAATTTTGAATAAATTAGCTTTAATAAATATTTACTGATTTATCGAGGATTTCTCGAAATTACCGATTTAAAAAATTGTCGGCCAATTGGTATGCTGTACCAGGGCCAACAACTGTGCCAAGGTTAGAAGAAATTGGTAAAGCGGTTACCAAGATATACACATGTTACCATAAGTGAAATTTTGTGGCTACGCCCATTTTCCAAACATTTGTAATATTCTTATTTTTCGTCTAAAATTTATTGCAAATATCAATTTTGAGTGAATTATCTTCAGTAGTTACTAAAATATCGCAGTTTTCATATTTCTGAAAATTACCGTTATATGGGAGGTAGGCGTGGTTATTGTCCGATTTCGCCCATTTTCAATACTGTCCGTCCTACGCCCACAGGAAGTGCATGTACCAAGTTTCGTTAAGATATCTCAATTTTTACTCGAGTTATGGTGTGCACAGACGGACAGACGCACGGACGGACGGACAGACAGTCATCGCTTAATCGATTTCTCTTTTCATTCTGATCATTTATGTATACATTTGTCTGTATTTATCTCGATTTGTTTTTCCTGTTACAAACAAGCGTTATGTGAACAAAGTTATAATACTCTTGTGCACAAGTGCGCTCGGGTATAAAAATCCCGTGTCACTGTGCTAATCTCCGAAACCGCTTAACCGATTTCAATGAAATTTTGTGGGTGTGTATTGTTGGCTCCAACTTAAAAGATAGGATAGTTTTGAATTCGAGAAAAATTATTATTTTTTCATCGAAATGCTCTCAACGTGCTTATCTTAATATATAAAAATCCCGTGTCACTATATTCGTTTACGCTAATCTCCGAAACCGCTTAACCGATTTCTATGGAAATTTGTAGGTGTGTATTGTTGGTTCCAACTTAAAAGATAGGATAGTTTTGAGTTCGAGAAACATTATTCTTTTTTCTTATCTGCTTATCTTAATATGTAAAAATCCCGCGTCACTGTGTTCGTTTACGCTAATCTCCGAAACCTCTTAACCGATTTCATTGAAATTTTGTGGGTGTGTATTGTTGGTTCCAACTTAAAAGATAAAAAAATAAAAATTTTGGGCGGGACGAAGTTCGCTGGGTCTGCTAGTATAAAATAAAACTAAAAAGTTCAAAATAAAATAATGTAAAAAAAAAATATTTTTTAAAACAAGCTTTTATTTAACCAGTACTATCAAAAGAATAAAATAAAGTAGTGTAACAAAAGATATTTTAGCAAGAAAATTTTGTAAAAACTGCACTAAAATCTATGCATATAATAAAAAAAATATAAACAAATATAATATAAAATAAAATTAGAGAGTTGCCACCTGTTTGANAAAAACTGCACTAAAATCTATGCATATAATAAAAAAAATATAAACAAATATAATATAAAATAAAATTAGAGAGTTGCCACCTGTTTGAAAATAGGAGTT